>NW_010538310.1:0-17288 GCF_000687285.1 Phaethon lepturus
CCATGCTGGCTGGGCCTGATCCCTTGGTCATTCTATCACAAGTTCTTTAAGCATGTCTACCACCTCCATAACTGTTTTAATCAGCTTAGAAAGCCTGGCACATATTCCTGATCTGATGTGGTTTTAAGGTAAGCATGGCGCTGTGGTTTCTGAAAAAAAATGGGAGGCTCTAAAACTGAAAAACCCAAGCTTGGCTCCATTCTTCTCAGTATGAACACGGTGAAGGACCAGGGCTGAGACACAGAAGTTGCTTTAATCCCTGCAATTTGTGGGGGCCAGTCACACTGAACCTTCTGCATTTGTATGGATAGGAAGACCCAGGGATCTAACGGAGATCTCCCAGTGACTGCATTTGGAGGGGAGCCAGCAGTCCCACAGTGGTACAGAGCCCCAGGGAACCCAACAGGGCTCCCGAGGGCCACCCTGGGGGTTGGTGATGTCGTTATGAAAACCTCCATTGATTGTTCTCACCTACTTGAGCTAGCTTTTGTAAGCTTTGATGAACTTCAGTGGGATCATTATTGCCTTCCTAAAAGGTCTGAAAATATAATGGGTATGGGTGCTGACTCTTTCTGACCTGGTTCAAACTCTTATTCTGTGCCTCTCAGTCAGCTTCTGCGGGGGCTGGATGTGTTCACAGCAGTGCAACCCTGTGAACGCCTAACCAAGCACACTGATCTGGTATGATGTTTCACAACTACTTCTCCAGCTTTGAATGGTCGCTGCAGATATTTACCAAAATGTATTTATGTTCATCCAACTAGCTAGCTGCATGCCTAGAGATATACCAAGGTTAGCAGAGTATATGATAGCTGAATGCTACAGAAATCTGTGAGGAAAATAAAAGGCAAATATTTAGCCGTTGTCATTCAATATTGGAGAAGTAAAGAGGGAGAGCAAGAGACTGCAGCAAGGCTAGAAATGCTTCTCTTGGTGAAGGTCTCCAGATGCTGATGACTCACTGTAGCATCCACCCCGCCACCACCACCAGGATGAGCACACTGGCTTTGGGGATCAAAAGAGCCAGGGAAGGATGATCATAACACCAGGAAAAGGAGTAGAACCTAAAAAGTGTGTGTATTCCAATGTTAACTGCATTATTATTCTTTTTTTGTAACAATTAGATTGAGGCTAATAGTGATCTGATTCTTAAGGTGTTGGATATAATACATACATTTTTAAATTTAAATATAGGTATGTTTCCTCTTTGACCATAAACAGGATTTTGAGCATAACACTTTGTCACATGAAATATCCTTTTTGAAATTTAATTGCACATCAAAACCTTTGAAGTCATTACTATAATTCCCAGAATGCAGTACCCATAAGACTATTTTTTTACCATTTACCTTGGTTTCTATATCGTGTAATAAAATTAAGTGTTTCTGATAGGATGCTTTCCCTGCCCTCACCATGGAAACATTTCCAGAAGTAACATTGCTACAGGAATGTTGATGGTCATTTAAAGAAATGTATGAGATATATACACAAAAATAATTGTAAGAATGCCATTCCACTTCAACTTGGCATACTAAATGTTGATGAACACTGTCAAAATTCATACTTCTGTACTTTAATATCATCAATGAGACAAAGGAAAAGTCAATAGTTATCAATTGTTTATGAATAATTTTTGGAGAACAAACCAGAAATTCCACTGAGAAGCTTCTGAACCTTTGATACTGATGTTATACTGGATAACGTGATGTCGACTGCAAAAGATATACCAACAGGCACTGTGCTTCAGACACTGAGTTCACCGCAGGACTAGGGGAATGACACCAGATCCTCATTAATTTGCTGCAGTTGCAGTAGGCTATTGACAACTGAAATTCCTTTAGTTGCTTGTCAGTGTGCCCAGCTTGAAGGAGAGAAGCAGATCTGAGGCTGCAGAGGAAAATTTTTCCTGCTTGAACATGGGTCTTCATAGAAAGCTCATAGCATTTTCACTTTTTATACAGATTTGTTTTGTTTTGTTTTGCTTTGCTTGCAGCTAAAAGTGGTGCTCAGTTGGGATTACTTTTTATTCAGCTTGTTAAAAACTACCATGAACATTCAGAAAGGGTATCAGGGTATCCAAACTCTCAATTAAGAGAAAAACATTTCCTCGGGCTGTTTTGGGGTTTGGTTTTTTTGTTTGTTTTGTTTTTTCAGTTTCACATAAGAGATCCATAGATCTTCATTGCAAGAGAGAGGGGATATATTTTAATGTTTTATTATTGTTGATTGTGGATGGAATTTTTTGTGTGCTCTGCAGTTTATGTCAGTCTTGTTCATTTCTTTGGTGAGTATGTAAAGAATGTAGGATTTGAATTTTAAAAATGGTTTCATTTTTCTTTCAGTTATATCCTTTCAATAAAAACAGAAATAAACTTTGTTGATGAAGGGATCTTTCATTAATGCACAATACATGAAAGAGCATCATGTGATGCCTTTCAGAGTCACCAGAAAAGCTTATTTATTAGCTGTTTTTCAGCACCCATGATTAGAAATGCTGTACTTTAAAAGACAGTATTGCCTTTTTTGAGGGATTATGCTTTTACTATGTGATCCTATGGATAGCAATATATAGCCTAAGACTTCTGTGTCCATAGGAAACGGAGCTCCTGTTACACTGATCTGCTCATGTAGTATCAATAATCTGTTAAATTTGGGAGACTCAGAGCAAAAAGAAGGGAAAATACTAGATACTGAACATATGTGAATTTATGAGGTTATTTGGACACTCAGCTAAGGCTGGCAAGGCTACCATACGTTTAGATAAAATCCAGACTATTGTCTATCGCAACTTTCCAACTCAGAGTTATTGTTGTGACCTCTCTGTTCCCTGAGGTACACAGTGGTTCAGTTCAAGATATGTGAGATGGTTTGACTTTACTAGATCATTCTATATTAAAACCAAGCATAACAGACAAGGAATAAGGTAAATTAGATAGGATGGAGGTACATAACAGTTCTCTAGCAGTAACTTTTGTATCAGATTTATTGAGTTTATAAATCAAAGTGAAATTTTCTCAGGGCTAGAATCTAGAACCTAGAAATCAGCAGGTTCTCTTTGGTCCCTGACACATCTTCACAAACCACCACCAGGAATAATGAGCCTGAGATCAGAAAGCAGCATGCAATTTTGTCAGGAAAGCATCTTATAGAACAAATCAGAACTATTCTTTCCAGAGATCAGATGTCAAAAGGTGCTGACAGAGGAAAAATTCTGCCTTAATTACCAAGTTAATCAAATATACTTTACAATATTAGTAGTACTTGACATTTACACAGTGCATTTAATTTATGGTTGTCCGATTATATTTACAATATTAATTAACCTGGCCTCAACTTTTACTGTTAGCAATCCATTTTATAGGAAGGTATAACAAGGTGCAGAATATTGCTACACATTAGAAAACAGAAAAGTCTAATCCCTGATTTTCTAATCACAGCTGCCATTTTTCTAAACGATAAAAGAGAACATCACTGGCGTGTGACTTGACTTTTCAATCACCTATAGCTCCAGCTATAGCCATTTAAAAAAGCTAACTTTTATTCATCACTTTTTTCCTAATGGTATAACAATAGTAATAACTGAGGTTGTGATCTTGGACTCACCTTAAATCTATTCAACTAAAGTGACTTCCAGAGACTTATTTCTGGACTATTGCAGTCTGACTGAGGTTCTTTTCCCTAATGTAATGGTTCTACTTTTTTTTTTCCTGAGCTAGTTCTTTATTATTCTTACAAATGCTGGGGAAAAAAAAAAACCAACAAAAAACAAAACAAAACAAAAAAACCAGCCCCACACAGATGAAAAACTAGCCACCAAAACCTTTTATTAGAGCATATCATTTTTATAACTCAAAAAACACTCAAGAGTATCAGAGTCTTTGTCACCTAAACAGTTGTGCTTGTTTTTATCTTCCCAGAGTAGTGAAGTAAAGCAATCTGCTGAAGCACATGTTTCTTGAGGAGGAAATGCGCTAGGTAATAACAGATGGTTTTCCTTGACTCAGTAGATCAGTCTTTCAGTGCAGAGAATAGGAACATCCTAGAGCATTATACTCCTGTTTCCTCCAGGGCTGTGTCATGTGTGTTCAGCGCTAGAGTTAAGTCACAGTATGTGCTTCGTTGATGAGCCATGAAAATAGTAATGAAAGTGGCATTGATCCCTGCAGCACCTCCTCTAGAATCCCTTGGGATCTCCAGGGGGTCTCTACTTGTTTTTCACTCAGAGGATAATCTTGAAAGCCACAGCTTCACCACCACTGTCTTAAACAGCCACTTAAGAGCTGGCTTGTAAGGCAAGGCATGAAAACAAAATTTTTAAAATTTTAGAAGTTTAAGTCTCAGTTTAGGATCTAGTCCTAACGTGATATAAGCAAGCGGAAGGTAAATGTAGCTGCAGTAGTTTACAGCACAGCTTGGTTTTGCCTTTTCAAATTTATTTTTCAGTCAGGTCTGTGACGTATCTGATTTTGCTCCGGTGTCTGAGAGGGCACCTCGGTTTGACATTTGCGGTGTGGCTCACCTTTGCAGCAGTGTGCGAGAAATTCAGAGACACATCACTAATTCATATTAGGGTGGGAGAAAAATTACATGAGCTGTCTAGGTATAGGAGCTGTCTACAAGGTATCTCATCTGTAAGGTATTTTCTAAAAGACCGGGATGGAGGTGAAGAAATACCACGTTCCCATTCTGTGCCCAGTCCCACTGGTCCTGCAGTAGCATCCTGGGAACTGTTGAAGACATTCAACATCAGTGTGGGAGGGCCACTTTCTAATCTCTCCTCGTGATTAAACAATGAAACCAAATAAAGATTTGCTTACACTTTGGTTGTACACCCCATCATAGTGTAGAGGGTAAAAATTTCTTTCCTCAGAAGCAAAAATCTGCACCTGACAGTTTTGACAAAATGAGGACACTTGCACAAGTAGCTGAGAGAGATAAAGCTCTGTTAGGCCACTTCATAATCTTAAAAGTTTTAGAAGTACAGCTAGAAGGCTGAGCAGGTAAGATGACCTTCGTGATCCCTAAAAATTTGCTTATTGGGAAACTGTTCACTTCAGCCACAAAGCGAAAGAGCACACTGGATGAAACCACTTGCTGCTGTATTTCCTTCACCAGTTTAGAAGAGCATGGCATGGCATGGCATGGCATGGCATGGCATGGCATGGCATAGAATTACTTTGATGGAAGTTTTCCATCCACCCACAGTGCAGCTACTTGGCTACTACTGAAGGATATTACCCAGGGAAATGAAAGTCAGAAGTAATTTGGGGTTGACTGGAGAGATAACATTGTGTTTGGGAATCAGAAAAGAGCAGGATAAAAGAGCTTCAGTAGGTTTGGATGAGCATTTTATCCAAAACCTTTTCTTACCAGTAGCAAAGGTACTCACAGTAAGTGAAATATAAACAAGCAAACTACAGAGAAGGCAAAGCCTGGAACTGCTTTTTTATAGTAGATATTTTCGTTGCGATATTTAAATTTAGAGCTACAGTTGTTAACGCATTTCTTAGTACCTAATAAAATAAAATACAACGGAAACTGATTTTTCTTTTTAATTACAGAATCACTGAACATGCAACAATGTAATTCACTGAGTGAAGCTTGAGATTTTCTCTTGTAATGAAAATTTTTGACCCTGCAGAAGGAGAAATTTTATGCTGCTTGATTTGTTCTCAATCTGTCAGGCAAAGCATGGTGTAGTTCCCTTTCAGGATAGCTACTATGAAGTCCTAGAACTATTATAAGGATGCTGTAAATGTGACCAGCACATCATCATGCAAGATCTCCTCACAGTTTTTGTTAGTAGAACGCAGGGATGGCTGTGGAACATTTGGGTTTATGATTGTGACACACATTCCCGAAGCAAGGCCCTTAGATCTAAACAGAGGGTTATAACCCCATTCATCGCACACCTGGATCCTGAGCCAGCGTCTGATGGAATAAAGGGTTATTCCTGTTTATTATCTCATTGGAGGAATAGTGTTAAAAGAGGTTTTAGGTATGTGGAGTAAGACAGCATGGTGTTAGAGGACAGACAGGGATGCACCGCAGGCATACCTGGGTGTAAGTTGCTACTAGGTAGGAGACATAATCATTTAATGCTGGAACAACATGGCAGTGCACATACTTTATAATCGTCTGTGTCATCTTGACATGATTCAGCTTTTACTTTTTCTTCTATACCTCAGCTTTCTTTCACCAATTCTTCCCACGTGCACAGAGAAATTTATCACTGATATTTTGGGGAGTTTCAAATGTGATGTGGCCCCGTGGGGAGAGAGAGGAGCCCCGGCTGGAGCGGGTTTGCTGGCAGGACCTGGGACCCCGCGGGGGCCAGGCTGGGGCAGCCCGTTCCTGAAGGACGGCCCCCGCGGGGGGGGGGGACCCAGGCTGGAGCAGCTGGTGAAGAACTGCAGCCCGTGGGAAGGACTCATGTTGGAGAAGTCCACGGCCGAAGGAGGCCGTGACCCTGTGGGCAGCCCGCACTGGTCATGGTCTCCCGTGGGAGGGACCCCACGCTGGAGCAGGGCAGAGGGTGAGGAGTCCTCCCCCTGAGGAGGAAGGAGCGGCAGAGACCAGGTGTGATGAACTGACCTCAACCCCCATTCCCCATCCCCCTGCGCCGCTCGGGGGGAGGAGGGAGAGAATTCGGGAGTGAAGCTGAGCCCAGGAAGAAGGGAGGGGTGGGGGGGAGGGTTTTAAGATTTGGTCTTTTGTCTCATTATCCTACTCTGATTTTGATTGGCACTATATTAAACTAATCTCCCCAAGCTGAGCCTGTTTTTCCCTTGACGGTAACTGCTGCACGATCTCTCCCCGTCCTTGTCTCGACCCACCACCTTTCGTCACCTTCTCCCTCCCCTGCCCGGCTGAGCAGGGCAGTGACAGAGCCGCTGTGGTGGGCACCTGGTGTCCAGCCAAGGTCAACCCACAGATGACTTCTCTTGTCAGACAGAAAAAATAATATTTGCATTAATTATAAACCCAAAGTCATCTCCCAACATGTATGATATACAGGATATATATTAATATAGATATGCTAATCATCCCTCTCTCCTATGGATTTGAACAAGAGGTCAATGTCTGGAGTGACTTTGCAACAGATCTCTGTAGTTTGGAGGATAACTGAGGAAAACAGAAGCTCTGAGTCAAGTAAGGACTAAAATCACCAACCTGAGAGGCAGAGAACTAGCAGTGCTGGACAAAGAGGCAGAGAGGTTCAGAGAAAAACTGTGTTTCCCCTTAACTTTGAGACAGAAAAGATACATTTTGTTGTAATGTGACAGCAAATTTTGCCAGCATCCTACTTGTTTCTCTTGTCTAAAAAGTTAAATCAGATTTTTCCTTATCACCTGCATTCCCAAATTTTCAGTCAAAGTTGTTGAAATTTTGGAATATGCATAGCATGAGACTAAAACTGTTTTACAAGAGGGTGTGTAGTTTATTTGTTATATACCTATTACATACTTAATATGTAGGTTATGTTCCGTGGCATACAGCTGGTTGTACAGAATTCACTTGGCATTTGAGAAAAAGCAATCTTCATGACTTGTCTACCCAAATTGTGATGAGACCTTGGATGTAGTAGCTCCTTCATTACTATACATAAGACCCTGAATGTTGCCTGGGTCTATGAGTTGCATATGTCCCATGGCAAGAATTTTTATTTCCTGTAATTCAGAAAAAAGGGAAGGGTTTCTCCACAGCACTGTACGTATAGGATAGAACTGGATAAATTGGAAGACTGGAGAATATGCTGAATATTTTTTTCCTCCTGATAAAGTGGCATGGAGATAGCGTGAAGGAGTCTCTACTTGTTTTTAGAAAGTGCTTAGCTCAATTTCTGCACTCCTAAAAACACAGCAGACAGACTGGACTTCAGGCAAATCCCTGAGGTGTTGGCACTGATCACATTGCCTAGAGGCTGTGTTGGGGACAAATTCCGTACAGGCAAAAGAAAAAGGAGACAGACCGTAACGAAGGAAAGCCCTAGAAATTGATTTGTCACCTCCTTCTCTCCCTCGCTGCCTACCTCCACATCTGCACGTTCATGAGCAGGCGTGGGACAAATTATTTGCACAAAGAAACACGAAGAAAATTGCTTTGGAATGTATAGCAAGGTTCGAAGCTATTGACACAGCGAACCAATGGTTTATTAAACAAATAAAAGTATTAAAATACCATAAACAGGTTCCCAATCCTGGAAATATTTATGCATACATTGAACTCCAAAGGACTGAATATTCATGAGCTTAAAGTTAAACATATTTTTAAGTGTTTCCAGTCTTGAACTTTGAGTCATTCTGCTGGCTGCTATTTCAAATACCTCTCAATATTTGATATTAACATGAAGTGATGTGAACTTTTTAAAAAAGCTGAAAAAAATTTTGATAAATTAGAGAATATTTCCTTAGAAAAATAAACAAGTGATAGATAAGTGTAAAGAGCTTAAAGGGCAAGTTACTTATTTTAAAGGAAATTATGACAATTAAAATGCAATTTGCTTTTTTATCAAAATTTTAAGGCATTTAATACCCACATATTAAATCTCGTTGCTAATGACTTGCCAGTTTTAAATACTTTACAGTAATGACTTATATAATTTGAAGTGGTTATTTTCCATACTCCATTACTTTCCCTGAAATGATCATTGATTTGATAATTAGTTGATATTTTAAAGCCTGAAGACGTGATGTCCTTGAAAATGTTTTAAGTGTCTTGTTCAAGGCAAAAATAAATTATCATCTTTGAAATGCCATTCACTAGTAATTTTAGTGGGCTTTTTTTTAGTCTATTACAGATTGAGAGAACCTTTCATTAAATATTAATTAGCAGTTTGTGGCAAGATACTCAGAAATCAACATATTGCACCAAATTTCATGCAGCAAGGTATCTCCCTGTACTCAGCGGGTAGCTATAATGTATCTTTGAATAAAACCCATATTTCACTTGATGTAAGAGGACTTCCAATTTTCACCGTGTCATTTCTTTTCTACATAGCAAATTAACACACCATATAAATTTTGTCCCCTCCCAGCAGGCAGGATGCATTAGTACAAGATTTCTCAACCTCTTACTGAGGTTTTTAAGGTTGTTTCATAAATATTTTGACCAGACTCTAGGAATTCATCTGACCTCTCTGGAGAGGTACTCCTTGAAGGACAAAATCTACCATAGTACAGGAGCTGGAGGGCACTTTCCTTTGAAGTAATCCTACTGTCACCAGTGGAAATAAAGACACATTTTACCAACATTTTAACTCATGTGTATAAACGTATAGATTTGAGGACTAAACTGAGATTAAGATCTTGTTCAGCCAGAATAAAAGCGGCAAAAGGCCCTTGATGTGCTAATATTTTTAACAAAAGACTAAAAATTAAGCAAAGACAAGTAGTAGTGAATAATTTTAGTTTTAATTAAATCTCTGAAGGTAGATTCTGTTTGTGGCTGGAAGGCAGTGATTAAACCACAGTGTTACACAGCTAGACCATTTGATTAGGCATCAATGCACATGGGGAAGAGTGGCAGGGGAAAAAAGCCTTGGTCACCAGAGAGTGGACAATGCCCCCCATTGCACTGGAGGTGAGAAGTGGTATTCAGCCAGTGCTGCTGCTGAGTTGCCTGGACTGGATGCTCTCTAGAGCCAGTTATAAAAAGAGGATAAATTACTGATATATTAAATTGATAGAATTGTTGGAATTCTTTGCCGATGAAAGCTTGTGTGAGAAAATTCACAATCATCGGGTATCAAACTCGCAACGTCTTCAAGTTTTCCAGTTTTTTGTAATACGAACATTTGTATTTGTTTATTTTGAAAAGTAAACAAGTCTTGTGAGTATCTCTAGCAAAATCTCTAGCAAAACAAAACAATCTTGAGTAAAAATAATTTGCTTATTTCTGTGGTGTCTCACATAAAAAAACCTCAAGAAACTTTCTAGACATTTTCTACTTTCTAATAATAATAATTTAAAATAAAATGAGGATCCTAAACCTTTAAGATTTTCATATATCATGATGAATAGTTTTGCTGGATTAGAAACAACTATCAATATTCTAAATTAAAACAAGCAGACAAAAATAGAGGCACCGTGCTGACTTTAGCAAAGACAGAGATAAAAAGATACAAACATTTGCAAGTTAATTAAGCACATTCTTAGCTTTAGTTATATGCTTAAGTCCCAACAAAATCAATAAGAGTTATAGCCATGCTTAAAATTGAGTCTTGGCTTAAGGAATTTGTTGGTTGGCCTAATAGAAGGTGTATAAGCATGTTTTCTTTTACAGCAGATTAACACAGGTGTACTCAAGTTCACTGATCTCGAGCCTATGTAATCAGTCACTTGTCAGTTAAAGAAAACTGCCTTTTAATGGCAGTCTGGCAAGCTCGATCCATTGTTTTTAATTTATAGTATGTGCAAGATGTAAATATATTAATTCTCGTTTTATGTATTTGGGGTTTTTTTCTTAGATAATAATTTTTATTTTTTTTAATTGTCCCAAAAAGGGGCTAACAACAAACTTTGCCTGGCCGCAATTTTTATTTTAAGGCCAGGAAAGATTTGATCAGTTAGTCAAGATTTCCTTGTCTATTACTCAAAGGTAAAGTCCTTTTCCCCATTACAGCTCTTCCAAAATTATTGTGTAACTGGTATAAAACTTTGGCTTCTGGTGCTTCAATTGTACATGGTGAATTTTTTATTTTAAATTACATATTTACATTTTTTTTATTTCAATAACAGAGGGTTTCATTATCTCTGTTGCAAGTCGCTGTAAATGACGTGAAAAGGAAATTCAAGCATAGTCACTTGGTTATTAAAGGACACTCCATTATATTTAAAAGTATCCTTAAAAATCCCTCTGATACAGTTTGCCCTTCACTATATTTCATCAATGAGTGATAGCAGGAGTAAGTATAATTTATATCAGTTTGCTGTATTAGTGAGAAATTACCTAAGTTAGCTTACTGAGCAGCTAACTACTCTCACCACTAAAACAGGTGCTCTGGCTCCAGATTTCTATTTCCATCCATTGAACCTCTGCTGTCATAAAGAGCCATTTATACCTGAAGTTTTCCACTATGCTACCAGCCAACCAATGAAATAATCTCTTAACTTTCTTTTTGATAATATAAATTCTGTCTATAATAGGGTAGGGATTTTAATGGTTTGGTTTTCCAGTTCCTCATTGCTATTTTTTGCATATGTATATAAGAACTAGATATAGCCTTCTGATAATCAGGTGAGTAATATGCAGCCAACTGTGATAATAGTTCCCACTTGACTTTTTCTCTGTTATGTTCCTTTTAAAAAGACAAGTTAAAATGACAGTAAATTTGGGGACTAGGACTGGAGAGAAGAAACAAGGAAGATTAAGGAATGTAGGAAATATGCACAGGGGAGAGGAGGAAGCAGAAAAGGACAACACTGGGCAGAATGACCTGTGTGGGAAAACACTTGGTTAGCGAGGACAAGAACCGAGGACACAAAGTAATGTATTAATTGAAGAACAGAAAAGGGAATAAGGACGAGGAAAGAAAGTTCACTAGAGAAAAGACATTTGCTTTCACATGTTTGTAGGATACTCCTACACTACTGCAGTACAGTATGGAACACCAGTGATAACATCCCTGATTAATGATAAGGGCCTATAATAGTGCTTTATGGTATTTCTTACAGACAGATTGCACCAAATATAGTGACCTTGTACTCACTGAGAGGTGGCCAAGCTTTTTCTCATCATGAAGTCACTGCAGAAGACCAGCACTGATGATGCAGATTCTCAGATGAGATGGACTTGAACTTTACATCACTGCTAAGGAAAAAAAAGCTTTTGTGGATCTGTACTCTGCAGGGACCTGTGGCTGTGAATTCACCAGGAACAGGATATGGCCTTTGTTGTTTTCTAGATGTCAATGGCAAGCACAGTGCGAGTTATTTTTTACAGAAATATGAAAAAACAACTTTTGTTTGCTAGTTGAATTGGGTGAGAAATTACTTTTACTTTTTTTTTTTATATTCCCTGAATCTCAGAGTTGTTGCTGTTCTCTTTAGCAAACTGGTATTTAAACATAAAATAATTATGCTTATCAAGTATGTAATATCTTTTTATGGATGTTGTCACCCTAGTGAACCATGAAAGTCTCAGAGCTCCAACAATCCTAGCTCATCTCTGAAAAGTACAGGGCAAACTGTTTGGGTTGAAGCAAATGCATTTGTTTAACTGCTAAAACAAATACGTTACAGTCAAAGTTGAGCTGATATTTGAATGCAGACTCTAGCTTCTAAATAAATAAAATTATTACATATAGCTTTCACAAGAAAGTAAAAAGTATTTTCTGTTCCGTTAGGCTTATTTACGTCATTGAAACAGCTCTTAGTCACCAACATTCTGCAGCACAAAGCTGCTGGAAGAAAGTCATCTCCCGCGGGATGACAGGCAGCCACGAGGCGGAGATGAAGGATGCATCTGCCTTGCAGTAGCTGGTTTATGGGTTAGGGTGCAGGGAAAGATATGCTTAAAATCAGCTGTGATGCCTGGATACACCCGCGGTTTGGCTTCCTTAATCCACCCCCAGGTAGTGAACCTGGGAGCCATGAGAGACACGTCACTGTAGCATTTAAACCTTCCCATCTGTAAATTGCCACATGACGGAGGAAAAACTAGGGAGAGATCAAGGTGATCTAGAGTGAGGCACATCTTTCAGACAGAGAAAGCTGTTGCAAGCTCACACCTTAGTTAAGACACTGAAGAGGCATTTTGGAAACTCCTCCATAAGGGAAGCTAAGCAGAAACTGTCAAGTTAGATTCAAATCACGGACTTTTGTGTTTGAAATGTTTTTCCCGTTGCAGTTCAAAGCCTGGCCTTAAGACTCACTTTCTTTCTTTATCATTAAGTGTTAATCTGGGTTAAATTGGGAAGTTAAGGATCTTCTGCTTTTACATATACAGCATATATATGTATATATAATATACGCTGTGGGGCACCTGGAGGGACCTAGTGCTTGCTAGATCCTCATAGACATGGTGAGCAGTGCAGAGGAGATGTGGAGGATACACAAACCGTGACATTCCCTACAGGCCACGGACAGCCAAAGAGAGCCAAGGGCTTTCTCCAATCCTGGCATCCTGAAGGGTTAAAAATATGGCTCAGACCATTTCTTGGAGATGGAACAGACACATCTGTGTTGTGTGGCTGTGCGAAAGGTAGCATGCCAGCTTTGAAATTAGACCCCCTTATGTAGGCATATGTACTCTCACTGTAATGCCCAGGCCTGTGGTTTTTACGGCTTTACCGTTCTAGGCCTGTGATTTTTACTGTTTTACCGTCCTCTCTGTCTCTGGTACCATTGCTTCTTATGTTCTGTATCTTCTTCCCTTCTTCCTGCCATTACCCCAAAATTTGCAACTAGCAGAGCGCTACACACCCATAAGCTGTAATTGTATGTGCCTGTGAATTGCAGTCTCTCAAGGTCTTACGAGATTGTCTTCCATACATCAAGGAAATGTCTAGAAAAATAGGTACTAGAGACTTTATTAATAGTTTTCCCTTTTTAAAAAGTAACATTATAGCATTACCAAAGAGTTGCTAAAGAGAAGAGAAACCAGTAAAGGAAGGTGTGGTTAAATTCTAAACTGATGTTTATTTATGTATGCGTACAAGTATTGGCACAGAGGTAATCAGAAACAAGAATCAGACAGCCCCATCTGTGAGATCCAGTCCTCATTCCTAGAAGAATCACGTTCCTCATTAAAGCAAAAACCCCGTGAAATATAAATAAATAAATAAATACATACTTCTGTATATCCAACTCTTGACAGTGGCACCGTGTGGTGTCTTCTCCCTCCCCAGTACCAGTTTGTTCAATTACTCACAGTACTAGCACATAGTGATCAATATTTGCTCCTACTCTAATGGTACTTGGAAGTACATGATACCAATTCCCGCCCCCCCTCCAAGTTGTGATGTAATAATTAAGCAAAATTTTGTGTCTGATCTAATAACCAGGGTAGGCTGTGTGGAGTTGTGGGAAGAGGAAATGAGTAGAAAAATAATTTGTTCCCATCAAACAAAGGATAAAGACTGTCAATGTTATTCAGAAAATGGTTATGATTCATGAAGGATCTCTCACTCCAATACCACCAAGAAAGCAGTGAGACATTAAATTTACAGTGTGCGAGACATAAAGTAAAAGGGGCCATTTTAAAAATAGTATATTGTGTTATCATTAAATAAAATAACGATATGCAGAATTACACCTCATATCACCTTGTATTTGACATCATCACAATCAACTGTCAGTAGAAATCTACTCTACCAACATGGGTGAATTGCAATTGGAGACGGACATTTGTCCCATTTTACAGTTAGAGAAACTGAGGCACAGAGAGTTTGGGGGTTTATTTAAATAATTACCTGAAATAATAACCAGGGAAGTGACAGAACTTAGAAATGAGAACTGATTTTATGAGTACATTTCTTTTCCACACTTTTATTTCAGATCCTCCCCTACTTGAAAAAGAGCCCAAACAGTGACCGAAGCCTCTCCTTCACCTTCATCCACAGCTCCTCTTCACACCATCCCAGCACCCCGACCTGCCTCTGTAGCAAAGCTCCGCATGTGCCATTTTACATTACTCAATGTGCTTTAAACCACATGCTTGCATTCATAACTTTGAATAATGTTGCCACAGGTACAGAGTGGAAGAAAATGAAAAGAGTGTGTGAACTCATTCATTTTTAGATTATTGAAAAGTCTTTATATTAATCTTCTCATCTTCTCCTCCCACATCCTCACACATATTCACCCTGGGGAGACATAATCCCAGAAAGAAGCTATAAATATTCCATTTACTTATGACACAGTTTAAAATTAATTTCTGGAAGCAATCAGAAAATAGAAAAATCAGATTATTTAACTTCGTTTAGCACTGATAAGAAGACATTATCCATCAAGACACACTTCTCCACAGTGGGCATATGAATCTGTAAAAAATATTATTTTAATAGCACATTATTTAATGCCCAATTACAATAGGACTCTGATAGAATCTGAACAATAATAAATGAGTTCATTATTTTTCAAAGTTATTACACAAAGAATAACAAATTGTTTCAGAATGTTTGTAAAAATATACAGTTTTATCAGAAAATTAATCTTTATTGAAGATTTGGGGGACTCAACCCTACTTGTCATGTGATTGAAGCTCCAAAATCTGGGTGGGATAGAAAGACGGAATCTGTCTCATATTTATTAGAAATTCTGGTTTAAGAATAATGGAAAATAAAAGGCTCCTTTATCCAGAAGAGAAGAAGGATGGAAGAAACAGCACACTGTTTGTTCCAACTATTTCTTTCTTTCTTGAAATGGAGGAATCACCTTGTAGAAATGTGGTGGACTACACCACCATTGATGCTTTATCAGCTGAGCGTGTCAGTAAGGTAATAATTAGTTCCAACTGCACTTCTGTGGGGTTTTTTTATGATTTTGCTATATTTGCAGTACAAAAGGTCAATACCTCTTTATCTGAAGCATTGAGCAGCCGTGATGTAACAACTACATATCAAGCCAAGTGAAGACATAAAAACAGAGGGCTGTACGTGTAGCTGCTAAACCCTAATTCAGTATTTTATTTATTAAAGATTGTGGTCTCTGTGTGTATGTGACTTTGAGGAACATGCTTATATTCCACTAATAATTTCTGACTCTTCCTTATCTCTGATCTCAGTAGTCTATCGGTTGGGGTCTCACTAAAAGGATGGGAAGAGGTATATGAAATCTTCTGCTCCTAACAGACAGCTCAATGCTGATTATATCATTAAGCTTTTATCCGTGCAAATAAAAATGCAGTTTATGAGCCTTAGCATATTTTCCTACCACTGCAAAACTAAAATGGTGCATGATTTTACGCTTAGTATTGAGATAAATGCAAGGCAGAAAATTAATGAAAATATTGACCTTCCTAAACTTATATTCTGATTTCCAGCCTAAGGTCATGTGGTGGATTGACCTTGGCTGGATGCCAGGTGCCACCAAGCCGCTCTATCACTCCCCAGCAGGACAGGGAGAAAATAAGATGGAAAAAAAACCCACGTGGGCCAAGATAAAGGCAGTTTAATAAAGCAAAAGCAAAGGCCATGCGTGGAAGCAAAGGAAAACAAAAGATCTATTCTCTACTTCCCACCAGCAGGTGATGTCCAGGCCACTTCCCGGGAAGCCGGGCTTCCATACACATAGCGGTTGCTCTGGAAGACAAACCCCTTAAAAAATGAATGTCAGCCCCCTCCTCCTCCATTTTCTTAGCTTTTATTGCTGAGCTGACGTCAGATGGTACGGAATAGCCTTTTGGTCAGTTTGGGTCAGCTGTCTTGGCCATGTCCCCTCCCAAGATCTTGCCCACTGCCAGCCTGTGGGGGGGCAATGTTGGTGAGTCAGCCTTGATGCTGTGCCAGCACTGCTCAGCAGTTGCCAAAACACGGGTGTATTATCAACACCTTTCTAGCTACCTCCCAAGGCGCAGCACTGTGAGCGCTGCTCGGGGGAAAATTAACTCTACCTCAGCCAGACCCAATACAGGCCAGCCTCAGGGGAATGCACAGAAGATATTTCAAAATAGCCATTTTGCCATTTCTTTCATCTTTATGAATAAAAAGACTCATTTTGTGCTGAAAATAGGAACTTTCAGAAATTTTACCGATGAAATTATTTTTGCTAAAATATTAGTTGACAGAGATGAAAAGCAGTTCAATTTTAACAGCTTTTCCGAGCTCAGAAAACATTCTACTATTTTTGTATTCTAAAAATTATTACAAATTTTATTTGTTTGAAACAATTAACAAGTTGCAATGCAACTGAATTTCAAACATTAAAATAAAAATTGTTTTATCTTCTCACAATATAATTTTCCTTTTACTTGCATGTCCATTGTACTCTGAACCAAGGAAATGACAAAATCTTGTTGAAAATTAGTTTTTCAGCTTATATAACAATTTCATCTCTATTACCGGACGTAATGGATAAGATTTCAGTAATGACTAGTGATTATGAACAAATCTGCTTCAGATAAAGCAGTCTTAGGTATCTCAAGGAGAAAGACATGTCATAATCAACATTTTCTGCAAATCAGGTTCCTCTGGATTATCTCAAACCGAAGCTGAAGGTATTCATCACTTCCAAACCTTCACAGTGGACCTTGCCCTCCTGCTTCTACATACAGGCTCATGAGTGATGACCAAAAAATGCATCTAAAATGGAGAAGAAAACACAGCTCTTGGCATTCAATTCAGCAGG
>NW_010538310.1:17319-24297 GCF_000687285.1 Phaethon lepturus
GCTTAAATATAAGCTTCTTTTGCTGAAAGTCCTTTCAAGACTGGATACAACTAAATAGTAACCAGATTTTTTTCCCAAATTAGAAGTGTTCTTATTTAATTTCAGATACCACTTGTTACTCTTAAATGACTATGCAGAGTCTTGTCCTTTAACGAAAACTCCATTGTTCTCTTCCATAAGTTCTGAGCTGATTGAGCATAGCAGGAATCTGAAAGATGTTAATTTAAAAACAAAAGATAAGATGTAATGACCTCTGGAAACACTTTAAGAAAGTAGAAAAAACACTGAAAAGCACTTAGTAAGTTCTTTATTTGAATGGAGTATTTCACTTTTTTGTAAATCAAAAACTAAATTTTAGGTACACATATTAATCCACATACAGACAGGTAAAACAGCTGATAGCCGTGAATGAGCGGCGTTCTCATGTGCCGCTTGCTTTTAAGGAAATTTTGTTCTTTAAAAAAATGGAAGTTAAAACTGAGTATCAGTGAAGACATAAAAAATAAACCAACAAACCCCTCATTAGACTCGTATTATTTTTAATCAATAAACGAAAGTTATACCAAGAAGAACAGAAGAAAGTGAAAATGTTCTCATGCAGTTTGACCTGCTAGCTCTTACCATGGGTAATGAATAAGAACTCCTCTTACTATGTGTGGTGAATAAGGACTCACCTTCATCAGCAGAAGCTTTTGAGAAGCATCTGAGCCTGTGTTTGAGAAAAACATTTCCAAACTTCTCTAAAGGAGAGATGATGAAAATCTCCTGTCCTTCAGTTTTCTGTGTCACGAAGGGTTTCACTGATATCTACAACAGCCATAAGAAGTTAAATGTGAGATTTCAACACTTTGTTTCACATTATTAGTACGATATCAACAGTCAGCTCTTTCAAAATATCATAAAAACAGCATGAACATTGTGAACTGAAAATTTTCAGAACAGATTAATGCAATTTTTGAGAAAAAAAGCCTTTTTTTTTCTAACTGGGGCCTCCACTGGTTGAACACCATAAAATCCTCCAGGAAGGAGGATAATACTTATTCCATATTCCGATCATGCATATTCTGTATTCCTTTTCACCCGCATTCATGCCTTCAGATAGTGCTTTCCCAGAACCTCTTCAACTCCCGCAACCATACAAAGGATATGCTGTGATTATGATAAAAGGCAGAGCTGAGCCCATGCATTGAGGGCAGCTAAAATCCGAACAGATGACACGTGAGATGCAGCTTTGAATGTATTAGCAGGGGTGCAGCGAAACACAGAATGATTATGCAAACCTTCTGTCTGTAGGAAGCCAGTTTAATAATAAAAACCTACCAAAAAAGTATGTCTTGAGAGCAATACCTAGAGATGTGAGAAAAAATGTGAATAAACCATGCAGTGACTGAAGATGAACTTGCCCATGTTTCAAATAGGAGAAACAGACTAAGTGAAGTCCTCAAAATTAATCAGAAAAAAATATTTGTTGAACTTTCCAATCTTTCTGTTAAGTTTGTTTGAAATTTGCCATTTATTGTAGTGGAACAGAGTTAAAGTTTTAAGGTGGGAAGACAAGACAAAGTGGTCATTTAGAGCTTAATTCCAGAAGGAAACCATGCTAAACAGAAAGGTGATGATTCCAAAGAAGGGAAAAGAATTAGCTGGTAATGTGCTAAGAATGAGTACAAGACTAAGCTTGAAAAATTTGAATTAAATTCCTGCTTGCCATTCCAATAAAAAATTCTTTTAAAAAGGGGCAAAATTGAATAATGTTTATAAAAAGATATTTTCCTAACAGTAGTCAGAGGAAAGGGAGCTTACAAGTTAAAAAGCTTAAAAACCTGTTTTAATAAAAAGGGGATTTTTCTTTGTATTTTGCAGAGGACACACTTAAGCAAGTCATAAAATTACAAGTAAAAAGGAAAAGAGCCAACTGGAAACATGATTACAATTTTCTACAATAGACAAAGATGTCACTGCTTGTATAACATGCTGTAATTAATCCTTTCATGACGGTACAACATAACTATAGGTTGTCTATCACCTAATGAGTTCTGCAGATGAGCAATTATTACAATAAATAATACCTAGAAAAATTACCAGGACAACTCTGTAGTGTTATATACAAAGAAAACTTGCTATTTATTGTGTGAACTTTGCATTGTCACTCAAACCCCATATTTTTATTAGTTCTTTTCCATATCAAAATTTTTGGCATAGTATCACATCCTCATAAAAAAAAGCACCATTTATTCAAACCTTCTTCAAATAAACAAATATTTCAGTGTAAATGATATCAGAAGGATCATTTGAGGCTTGCCAAAATAGAAAATGTAATACTTTACACAATCTGCAATATCTGCACTAACCAGATTAGCTTGGAGCAACAACTGATGATGGGAGAACATACATAAATTGCACCTCTGAGGAGTAAGAGAAAAATATTTGCTATTTTATTTGTTTATAAATGTTGCATACAGCTGTAATACATGCAGAAGGGTAAACAGTTTTATCCTCTACCTTTTGCTTCCCACTAACTCATTCAATTACATTGGGAATTTTGTAACCTCTCTTTTGACCCTATCACAGATTTTGTATTTCATAAGAGACAACAGACAACAAAACTATTATTCTTGTCTAACTTTCAAGTGTTACTGTTTTAATTGGAAATGAGCTAATAGTTTGAGGCACCTGTCCTTTCCTCAATCCTACCAAACGGTGGCTTGGGCTGGCATACCAACACCACCACACGTATTCACAGTTCTCTGAATAATTTATGGTTTTGCCTTCCCTAAAAGTCATGCTAACAAAAAGGACTTGAGTCATTGAAAACTTACATCCCAGAGCATTTGAGTTCCAGTCATAAGATGTGATGTTAGGATCACATTGACTTTCCGTCCCCATTTCCTTCCCTAGCTCCAACCCAAGGAGTTTGTATGAAACAGGAGACAGCTGTTTCCTACACCTAATTTCATAATGTGACAGTACTTCTCTCCCCCTTGCCTTTTTAGGGTATCTCAGCCCACATCTCCGAAAATGCAACCAGAGTCTAAGGCAGCCTTTGACAATAGCTGTTGTCTGACTTGTCCTAGATCACAAGGCATGAAACAGAAAGGTTATCACCGTCAAGGAGTTGGGGTTACCCAAGCTGAACACATGAAGAACCAAATACTTGAATACTCAAGTATGCAGAAGGATGAGATCCCATCATATATCTTACCTTCATGCACAACATATTAGGAATAGTAATGGCAATAGAAAAGTCATAAATGGGTCAACGATCTTAGCTGGGACACCTACATATTAGTGCAGCAGTAGGCAAAGTGCAGATGCTCCAAAAATGAGGTCCTCGTACGTACCTGAAAAGCTCAGATAACACAGTCACATGTACATGCCAACTGAACCCTTGTGCTTCAGCAGCAGCAGGGTAGTGCTAACACACACAGAGTGCGATTAATATAACATTTTGTTCTCAAGAATCATGCTGGCAGCATTTATCGTGTTCTCCACGAGATGCGTCAATATACTCCTGTATTTTTGCGGGTTACTATTGTATGAATTTCTAAGCACTCAGAAGCGATTCAAACTCTTTCCTACTTGTGTATAGATTGTTTTTTTTTCTTTACCCAGAGATTTTCATAATTGTATCTCTCAGCTGACCCTCAAGTGGTAATACAGAGGAAGCACATGCACCAGCAGATGTGTGTACATCTCCATGTAAACTAAAATGTGATCTCGCTTGCGCGACTTAAGAAATCACATGTAAGGCACAGGAAGTGTGAATGTGAAAGTCTAACAGTCAGTTCTCTCTATCATGCCCTGCACAGTCAAGCTGCGCTTTGGATGGTTCTTCTATGAGGACAGGTCTTCCTTGCGGCTGGCAAAAAGGAACAGCTTTCTGCCCATACGAAATTGCTCCTGTTACCCAATGATTTTAATGGGTTTTAATTAAAGGATCCAGCAAGTTTCACTGCTCTTACTCTACTTTTTTTTCTGTTCAGGGAGGTGGCAGGCTTTCTGCAGGTTAGGATGCCTGGGAGGAACCCTGTGTGAAACGAAACCTCCTTCTCTCGCTTTCCCAAGTACAGTTCCCTGAGGGCTCTTTACTGCAACACAGATGACAAAAAAAACAAGCACTTACCTGAAAAGCTGGTGTTGGCAACGAAGTGTATTTCTAAGTTAAATCATACCAAGCATATCTTTAAACAGCCAAACCGTGTTTGAGAGCAGACCTGTATATTTCTCCCTTACCAACAGGCTATATTTAGATATTCGTTTATTAATAATGAACACCAGCCTTTTATGCTTATTCTTCTCATCCAGCGCAGCTCTGCTGAAGTACTGTTATTTTACACTGCACTAGAAGTCCTTTCTCTCCGAGTTTTAATCATATGACAAATTAGATTGAATTTGCATTTACACAGCAAATTTTATGATGTAAGTTTCCTAATACACTTCAGTTTGATACTGCAGTGAATTGCATTATCCCTAATGGGTCATCAGTTCTGAGGTTTAGTATTTGATCTTGTTTTATTATCTTCCCGAGCTATATTCCATACCTAATTTTTTCCTGAAATGAACATTATTGATTTACTCATTAAATACTGTCTGTTTGGTGTGAATTTTTCATCCAAGCAGTATGATGAATACTTTTAAAAATAATGATTATATGCTGCACAATACTTGAAATACTGGCTTCCCGAGACGGTTTTCAATGGATTGCAACTAAATACATTGTATACAAAAAAAGTCTTGTCCCTTTTCGCAAAATGACATCCATTGATTATATCCCCTCAAAAATGGATCAATCAATAAATTATTATATTTCTTAAAATTAAGCTTATTTCAGGGTGAAGGATTATTTTCTTGGTTTTGTTTGAAGATGTTGTTTTGTTTCTGTACTACTTCAGAAACTACTACTACTAAAAGGCAAATTAATATCACAGAAAACACGTTAAAAACTTAGAAATATTTCAGATTGTAACATACAAAAAAATAAATCAGATTGGAGACAACAGTCATTGTCTAATTTTTTTAATAAAATGAGACTAAATAAAATGAGACTTCAGTAGTCCAACTTACTGCCACACTATACCCCTATTTTCCAACTATTTGAATTTTCAAACCCAGTGACTGGATCTTAAGACAGAAAGTTTTTTGTCACTAAAAGTCTTTCTGATATTTTTCCTAGATGCCCAGTCCAAAGGACTTGGCTCAAAAGGAGTTTATTCTGCTGCAGAAATTACACCTGTTTGTCAAAGCTGACAAAAATTGAAGAAAATATTGCATTCAAATTCAGCCACAAATCACATTTCTATAAACCACAGAAATACTTTACACTGGGTTGTTTGATTCGGGTCAATGTATTTGAATTTGTTGAACCAGACAAAAATATTTTCAGACCATTTCAACCTTAAACATGTGGGGTTTTATGCACTGCCATTCATCTAAGGAACGGTCGTTTGGATGCTTTTATTTCCCCATTCTCTTCCAGTGTTTTTGGCCCTGAGAAAGTTTAACATTTCCAAATTTAAACTATGTGGAAATGAAGCTATATGAAAGGAAAAAAACCCAGCAATTCCCAGGTGAAGACGGTTAGGCTGTGGGACAGGCTGCCCCGCGAGGCTGTGCTATCTCCATTCCCGACGACTTTCAAGACGAGACTGGACAAAGCCCTGAACAACCTGCTTTGGACAGTGGGCTGGTCTGGAGACCACCTGAGATCCCTTCCAGTCTGGGTTATTCTATGATGTGATGATTTCATGAAACTAACAGAAATAGGTAAAAAGGGGTATGGGAGTCAGCACTAAGTGCTTCCATATCATTGTCAGTTCTGCTAAAAGATGTTATGAAAGGCCTTAGGGAAACGTGACTTTTAGCCCAGCAGCCAGTTCACAGACTGGCGGTGGATACATTCTGAATTACCAGCACACAGACCTGTGTTCTCTCCTCTGCAATGTTTTTCTCAGCAGTGACCTTATGACGTAAAATAAACTATCTTAATAAATCTAGTATCTATTTGCTTGGACGCTAAGAGCACGTAAAGATTTTTGGTTTCTCTTGGATACAATGCTATTTTCAAAAGTTGGACTTGCTTTTCTTCATCACCAGCAGTACTTTGAGTTAACTTTTATTTGAACAATTTAATTGGCAGGTGGCCAAAGAAATAGATAAACTAAGGAAGATATCACAATGTCAGGGAATTCAGAGCTTGTAGATGAACAGAGAGGTTTATTGCAAACAAAGTTCATTAAAAGGTTTTCCAAGAAACAAGTTAATAGAAAATTATCTGTTGTGAGACTCACAACCTGGAACATTTAGCTCTTTTTGGTGTCGAGTGGGACAACAGAATAGGTAGAAGACTTGCATGACAATCCCACCAGGTAATGTTCAATATATAACTAACAAGTTAACAGTTAAGGGCTGCTTTAGTCTTTACATGTTTCATGGCATTTCCCAGTATAAAGCATCAAAGTATGAGCAACACACAATTTCAGTCAGTGTATAACTTTTTTTAATATATTTGTTAATAAGAAAGTAGTAATTCTTCTCAAAGCCAGTTACAGCTGGAAAATCTGAAACCGTTAAATTCAGCATAGTCTGAGCTTCAAGATATTCATTACATTAAGAATTCAAAACACTAGCGTGTCAGTAGGAAATGTTACCTGGTCAGCAGTATTTAATGACGCTTCAGGTGGCCAGCCCAAACAAGTAACCAGCGAGTTGTTATCTTGCCACAATGCTACGGAGGTGTTCGTTACTCACCTCTGGATATTATGAAGTAAGGGAAGGAAGCGAAATCAGTAGTTACAGCCTGCGGTCTAATCCTGTGATATTAATTGCCAAATATATGTGCATGACATGTTATTCATTTGTTTCTCAGTGAGAGTTACCTTATCAGCTGCTACCGAATACCTGATTACTGGAGACAGCCTCCAGACATTCTTCGATCTCGCATTGTTTATGTCACTAATGGTAAACAGAAGAGACGCTCTT
>NW_010538310.1:24328-26862 GCF_000687285.1 Phaethon lepturus
AAACATGCTTATACATTTCTATCCTTATTTGTTTCCTTCGTGTTACTTCATGGACCAGTGGAGCCTGCTTGCTTATCACAGCAGAAAGCAGGTCCCATACATAGAGTATTTGGGTTAAAAATCATGAGTTTGGTTTTAAAATCTGTGACATTTTAAAAAGACTAACTAGCACATACACACACGCCAGCTAGTACTTTAGTCTGTACAGTACTATAACATCTTCCTTTATTTTCTCTTTTTTTTCCCTGAGTGATGACATTTAGAAATAAACTTTCTTTAAAATTCACCTTACCAAGTGTGCCAAGATAGGTCTTTTATGAAAAATTATCGTTAAATGTTTTGAAATCTACAAAAAAAAACCCAAACAAAAAACCCCAACATATACAAAGCCAGGAAGACAAACATGCATTTCACCATTTTATGCCTACTATTCTTATTAACAAAAATGATCCATGCCACTCTCCACCCTCATCTTCTCTTTCCCCCTGAAGTATTAATCATAGATTCATAGAATAGTTTGGGTTCAAAGGGACCTCTAAAGGTCACCTGGTCCAACATCCCTGCAATGAGCAGGGACATCTGCAAGTAGATCAGGTTGCTCAGAGCCCCGTCCAACCTGACCTGGAATGTTTCCAGGGATGGGGTATCTACCAGCTCTCTAGGCAACATGTGCCAGTGGTTCACCACACTCATTGTCAAAAACTTCTTCCTTTTATCTAATCCTTAAACTATTTATTTAGTTTAAAACGATTACTGCTTGTTCTATCGCTACAGGTCCTGCTAAAAAAGTCTGTCCCCAACTTTCCTATCAGCCCCCCTTAAGTACTGGAAGGCTGCAAGAAGGTCTCCCTGGAGCCTTCTCTTCTCCAGGCTGAACAACCCCAACTCTCTCAACCTGTCCTCATAGGAGAGGTGTTCCATCCCTCTGATCGTTTTGGTGGCCCTCCTCTGGGCCCAATGCAACAGGTCCATATCTTTGCTGTTCAGAGGGCTCCAGAGCTGGATGCAGGACCCCAGGTGGGGTATCAGCAGAGCAGAGTAGAGGGGCAGAGCCACCTCCCTCGACTTGCTGGCCACGCTTCTTGGGATGCAGCCCAGGAGATGGTTGGCCTTGGGCTGTGAGCGCATGTTGTTGGCTCATGTCCAGCTTTTCATCCACCCAGTCCTTCTCGGCAGGGCTGCTCTCAATCCCTTCACCCCCAGCCTGTTACTGATGCTGGGGGTTGCCCTGACCCAGATGCAGGACCCTGCACTTGGCCTTGTTGAACCCCATGAGGTTCACACAGGCCCATGCCTCAAGCTTGTCCAGGTCCCTCTGGATGGCATCCTGTCCCTCAGGTGTGTCAATGGCACCACTCAGCTTGGTGTTGTCTTCAAACTTGCTGAGGGAGCATTCCATCCCACTGTCTATGTCATTAATGAAGATATTAAACAGCGCTTGTCCCAGTAGGGACCCCTGAAGGACACAGCTCATCACCGATCTCTATCTCGACATTGAGCCATTGACCACTGCCTTCTGGATGCAACCATCCAATCAATTCTTCATCCACCCAACAGTCCACCCATCAAATCCATACCTCTCCAATATAGAGAAGGATGTTGTGGGGGACCGTGTCTAAGGCCTTACAGAAGTTCAAGTAGATGACATCACTAGCTCTTCCCTTGTCCACTGATGTGGTCACTCCATCATAAAAGGCCACTTGGTTGGTCAGGCAGGGCTTGCCCTTGGTGAAGCCAATCACTTCTTGCTCAATAGACATGCAAGACACAATAACAAGGCTGAAGGAGGCTGACTGGTGGCTCCTTTCAGTTCTAGGGAAAAAAACATGGAAATCTTCTGTTGCTGCCCAGTGATGAGAACAGTCAGCTGAGAGAGGGAACTCTCCTCTGCCTAAACTTTGTTAGACACTGCAGACAGAGAGGACCAGGGTCTCTCTTCATTCCTGACCTCTGTCTGGCCTAAAAACTGATGATGCTTTTCACTGGCAGCTGTCAAGCACTGAAAAGATGAAGGCATTTATGAAGATGCAATGTGACTGCAAGAAGAAAATATATACACACACACACACATTTATATGTTGACACTACAAGTAGAGAATATATATGTGTTGTCACTGCAATAAAACATTAGCCCAAAGCAAAGCCTGTATTAAGGACCAGAGACAGGTTTAAGCAGGTAGCTGGCAGATCAGTCCTCTACAAACCTATCACTGGCAGAAGGGCCCCGCTTTGACGTAGGGCAAAGTGGTTGAGTCTGGAAAGGGACAAAGTTGTTTGTTACTATGAAAGGACTAGACACGACGTTACTATGGAAACTTATTTTTCATTAAAGACAAAGTGCTACTAGCTTCTTGAGGAAGTCTTGAATGGATATGACACACCTCTCTGGAATCAAGGAAATGCCATGATGTGTTAATAACTAATCCATGATACTCAGAAGTTTAGAGTTTATGGCTGTTACTGTTCTTCTGCATAAGAACAATTGCAGTAGTTTTGGCATAGAAAATCCTAGATCAAAGTTCATTTTCCTGCTG
>NW_010538310.1:26893-47267 GCF_000687285.1 Phaethon lepturus
AGTCCTACTCCTTATATTGAGTTCCATTTCAGAACATTACAGAGTGAGACACTACTCCAGGCCTTTGGTTCCCTGGTGGTGAGAAAAGTTTCAGAAGTCCAGCTTAAATCTGTTCATAGACAGTTCAGGCACATTTGTTCTTACGTCTTTTAACACCAAGAGCTCTTTCTGCTATGTAGTGCTCACTTCTTTGATACATCAACTAATACCCAGCTCTAACCCGAGTATATTTTTCATTTACTAAATTAAAAAAGCTATTTCAGTGTCACCTCTATTCTGACCATCCTCGTAGTTCTTCCTCAACATCTTTAGCTTAGAACTTATTCTTTCTGAGTGCCAGTAGTGACTGTTGTACTCAACATCAATGTGAGGTCTCACTGGTGCCTTGAACAATGACTTTAATACACCTGTATCTCTATACTGGGATCTGCTGATCAACTCACTTTCTCTTTCTATATTGTTTCCAAAAGATAAGCAATCAGCTTACAGCAGTAATTCCTATTAGATCCTAAGTGCATTACTTTGTACTGTCTTACTGAAGTTCATTTTCTCCCCACCCTGCTTTGCACTTATTTTTTCTCCTCCAGGTGCCTTATCGAGGAGCTTTTGACTTCATTCAGTTTATATACCTGAGTGTAATAAGCCCATCCTTTAAACTTGTGTGAAATACATAATGGACACTAATAAAAAAGATATGCCACGGGAGCAACAGCTAAAGGAAGAATCATGTAGAAAAGTTGGAGCATTCTAAAGCCATCTATGATCCCAAACCATGATAAAAGATACAAAAATTAACAAACATTGTGAATCAAAAGTCCAAAAGAAAGTCACATCAAATATAATAAATTTAAAAATAATTTAAATAATTTAAAATTTGTATTTTAACTTTTATATTATTTGCAAGGAAGTTATCCTACACTTATCCTACATTCCCAGATGTTAAAAAATTGCAACCTAAATTTTCCCCAACCCTAGTAATCATTCTCCCTGAAAATTTCAGAGCTTTTACACAACTATTTTCAAATTCTCACTGAAAAGTCTTACCCAAAAGCAATTTTGTTTGACATCAAAGACAAAACCAGTTTCTTCCAAAAAATACAGGTCACATTGAGCAGCTCTGGAGGAAGATCTTGTTTTCATTGCCCAACACATCAGGCTCTAACACATCAGACTACAGCAGCCCTTCCCCTCTCTCTCTGCTCAGTGACAGTGTTTTATTACTTCTCATGGATGAGTCCTAATGAACACAGAAGAGGCTGTTCACACATCTCTTCTTAGTAATAGTATAGAATTTACTCATTTTTTTTAACCCAAAGGATTAAAATTGCTCTAGCAGCCAAGTGAGACCCTAAATTAAATCTATATTTAAGAGAGTTTCCAGTGCATTATTAGCAGTGGCAGCCCCAGCAATTT
Source organism: Phaethon lepturus (assembly GCF_000687285.1). NCBI lineage: Eukaryota > Metazoa > Chordata > Aves > Phaethontiformes > Phaethontidae > Phaethon > Phaethon lepturus. The sequence goes on from NW_010538310.1 coordinate 28,307, forward strand.
ATTCTGGATCATACCTGTGAGATTCCAGCAGCTTCTGAAAATGATTAGAGTAAATTAAAACAAAGATTTTTGCAATACATTTTTTTCCTCATTGTGGAGAATCTCAAGCTGAGCAAATACATTAGCCTGGTGTAAGTTTAAGTGGGTACTTAATAAAGTAGCCAAACTCCACAAAGATCATGGCAGGCGTATAATTGTAATTTCATTTGAATTAGAAACCTCCTGCTATTTCCTGAGGTATTTCTCTATTATCACTGTGATGTAGCACAGCTAACATTAACATTAAGGCATGCCAGCACACATGTACACACGCTATAAAATGCACGTGTCAAAACACGCATATATGCATTTTCAATATTTGCGTGCCAAAACCCAGGCCGTTCCACACCCAAACGATTACTAGCATGCCCATTTAATTAACTGCATACTTAGTTCAGGGTTAGAGTCTCAGAGGAAGGTTGGTCTGCTCAGTGCTGCTGGGTGTTGCTGCCTGCTGGGATCTCAAGGCAGGCTGGGCACTGGGGCTCTGCCTACAATGTGCTTGTGCCTGCCCAGCCTCCAGATGGGACTCTTGGAGGTCAGTGAGTCAAACAACGGCTGGCCTGAGCTCAACAGTAAGAAATGTTAAAAAGAAGGTTACACCTTGCGTGTAAGAAGGTGCTCAGCTTTGAAGAAAGGTGCTGCCTTCAGCCAGGTTTCACAACTGTGGGTCTTCTCCCAGAATTAGGCTTCAAAAACCAAAGAGGAAGGAGTTATTTCTATACATGTTGCTTCATCAATATGTATGTCTCACAGAAGAGACAAGAAGACATAGTTTTGAGTCCAACAAATCAAAAGAGATATTTGAGCCTACATCTCAGCGTTCAGCATGGATGGGTTGAAGGTCTGTGCCCACTAACACTGACCCCGGGGGCTGAGCTGCCTGCGCTCCACAGCCCAGGAAAGTACAGCAGACTGGAGAAAACGGAGAAAACTGTTGTCAAGGTGTGAGAAAACATGTGAACTAGACCCCACAAGAGAAGGAAAGTAAAAACACAGACAAAAATGTCTTTATTGAGAGAGCAACAATTAGCAGCTCAAGGTTTCAAAAGGAAAAACAGAGATGAAAATGTAAAAAATGCTGATTGAAAAAGAGTACTGGAGGATGGAAGTTCAGTGACCTGGAGATCATCCTCTCAGGTAGAAGAAAACTGCAAAATAGTTCATAGTACAAAGAGCTAAACATATGTTTAACAATATCTCAGAATTTGCCAGCAATAATTATATACTCATTGACTTGATGTAGGGTGAATACAGGGTTTGGTGAGATGTTTGTTGTTGCTAGAATGATAAAAGATTTAAACAACTGTTAGCCTGAAGTAAGTGAAGAAATAAGGTATGACTCTAATTTTCATCTCTTTAAAATGTGTGCAAAAAAATAATTCTACGTAATGCATACAATTTTTATGACTTGTTGATTGGTCTCTCTCCTTTATCATTGCACTAATTCTGTAATTTTTGTCAGTCCAAACCAAATGAAGGTTAATCTCAACTGTTTGCAGGAAAGAAAATGAAAAAAAACCCCACCTAGTTTTGGTATTGTGTAGTCAATTTCTGGCATCTAAATTAGAGGATAGATTGCCTGAATCCCCCAAGAAGTTATTGCACTCAAAATCTTGCTACGGACAAAAGGAACAAACCTTGTATGGAAAGCCAAGAATTTATTGTCAGTCTAATCTTGCTAGTCTTACTCTAACTAAAGAATTTTTTTTTACTCTTTAGTGGAGTAATGATACGAATGATACGAACGATACGAACACTTACAGTTCAAAATTCATACAGTTCAAGTGAGGTGTACACAAACCTTCCAATATCCCCTCCATTCTCTGGTGTTACACCCGTCCCTGGTATAAGCAACGGCACCACTGTGTTTACTGGGCTACAAGGCTGCAATCTGTACTGATCCTTGCACGGCCTCTGAAATACAGCAGACTCATTCTGTTGTCATTTTTCTCCAGACCATCCTGTTAATGCTTTCCTAATCCTGTGTCTCATGGTGGCACAGACAGCTGTGTTGCACTAGGGTGAATAAAAAAAAAGATTTGTCTCAAAACCTGAGAAAATGCACTATCACTGAGTTAACATATACATTTGCTTTTCTGAATCTCCACACAGGTTCAATGACTAAAATATTTTTATTAACCTGTTTATTATACAGAACAGCACCTATTCAGCCTTAAAAACTGTCTTCGCTGGCTTACCTTTTGGCAAACACTTAATCACCTCATCCAAGGAGACTTGCAGGAACATATTATGTAAAAGTTATACGAGAAATTAGTAGCAGAAGCAGAACTTTTCTGGAAAAAAAAAAAACACATGGATAAGCTTCACTACAAAGTTCATAAAAATAATTATTTGAAATTTTACAGATTTATGAGACAGATCTTCAGCTAGTCATCACTTTTCAGCTCCAGTGAAGCCAATGAAATTATGTCCACATCTACTGAAGTTTTACTCCACACAACTAATTGTCTCAGCTAGAAGTATGTTGTCAATTTAAAATTCTTAAATAGCAATTACAGGTAATGCTTCTAAGATTTTATTTCTTCTAGAAGGGAATCTTGGAAAAATAACAAATGAAATTCATCTATGATAAGCTGCAGAGTGCAATTCATAATGCTGCAATTTAGAAAATACGTGTTATGGCACAACATTGTGCTACAATATTGTACTGAATATACCATTTAACTGGTATTTCATATTTGTTAATGACCCTTACCATGTGTTTTAAAGAAGCGAGGAGAGAGGTAGAGAGGGAATTAATATACATAATTATACCACAGAGATAACAATAAGAGGTTTCCTTTCCTCTTCCATTTTAGCTCTTCTGTCTTAAAGTGTATGGATTTATAAGCTCTAAGTAATTCAACCCTGTCCTGAAAGTAAAAAATGGGAGGGATGCAACTGAGCAGGAGTTAGTGCTGACTGAGAAGACAGCAAAGCTCAATAGCTCCTTTGAAAACCCAGTAACAAGCTAGGATTGATTGTGCTTTGCATAATGCCATAAGACCAGGATGATGGAATAAAATGCCTGCCCTTCCCTAGGGAGTCCTCTACACAACCTTACACAGCATCTGCAGACCTGGGTGTCTGAGGGATCTGACACTCGGGTTATTAACCAGTTTCCACAGTTTCTATTTTCTTGGATGTAATACTTGGCTGGAAAGCGCTCAGGTAGAAAGCTGGGTAGCAGAATTCTGCAGCAAATTATTTTTGAAAAATGATCATAAGGAGGAATTTGCATCTGCTTTCAATCTCTTGTCCCTTAAAAAGTTCTTCTTTTCTGTGGACCACCTGAGCCTTCTATTCAAATAGATATGCCTCTGAAAAACAGTTGTTTTAATAGTCAGATGCCAGCATGTGTTCATTTAGTATATGAAGCCCTCAGCACAGGAGAGACATGGGCCTGCTGGAGCGGGCCCAGAGGAGGGCCACCAAAATGATCCGAGCGATGGAACACCTCTCCTGTGAGGACAGGCTGAGAGAGTTGGGGTTGTTCAGCCTGGAGAAGAGAAGGCTCCAGGGAGACCTTCTTGCAGCCTTCCAGTACTCAAGGGGGCTTAGAATAAAGATGGGGACAGACTTTTTAGCAGGGCCTGTTGTGACAGGACAGGGTGTAATGGCTTTAAACTAAAAGAGGGCAGATTCAAACTACGTAAGGAAGAAAGTTTCCACAGTGACGGTTGTGAAACATTGCCCGGAGAGGTGGTGGATGCCCCATCCCTGGAAACATTCAAGGTCCGGTTGGACAGGGCTCTGAGCAACCTGGTCTGGCTGTAGACATCCCTGATCTAGTTGAAGTGCTAGATGACCTTTAAAGATCCTTCCCGACCCAAACTATTCTATGATTCTATGTCCTGTATCTCTAACTGGATCCAGGATGCCCTTTTCCCTGTCGTTAAACTCAGCCCCACATTGTTTCCTTTTGTTAAAAGTGTAAGGTTCTCTCTAACAGAAAATCAAACATCACTTGAAGTGTCTTGGAGGTGAGGCTGTAAATATGGAAACAATGCAGTTTATGTGAGCCTAGCTCAAGCAGTCCCCTCACTCCTCATCTCCTTGTTCCAGGTTCTGCTTTTCCTGGAAAAAGGAATATGCATCTGTTAGACAAGTGCCTTGTTCTCGTTCATTGCATGGCTGCATAAACCATTTTTTCAGCATCTCAGTAGTGTTGGGTATAAGCAGCTAGGGAAAGGGGATGGTCTAAATTGGCACTATTACCAAACCCATGAATGTGTGAGCCTTAGACATGCACATTTTGATTGGTCTTCATTTGTTAAAGGAACCCTTAAAAAAAGACTTGAAACCAAACACTAAACCTAACGTTATAGCAAGTATATGAGCTAGCAGGTCTGTTATAAAGTTGTCAAATTCATAGCCAATGCACAAGGCACTTATAAAAAGCATGATTATTCTAACTCATTCAAATCATACATGCAGGTTTTCTTGGGAAGGGAATCCCAATTCCACTGAAGTCAAAGCTAAAATTACCATTGATTTCAATAGAGCCAGATTCGTCCTTCAGAGTGAGGAAGAATTCAGGCTATAAGATTGCACAGCTCTTATTATAGTGAAGTGTGTGTATATGTATGTAAATGTGTATATATGTATAAGTTCTAAGTCTCTGGGTTCTACTGTAAAAGAAGTACTGAATAATTAGCTTACCATAAAACAGTAGGTAACCAATAAACTACAAGGAATACAAAGACTTTTTAAGGATGTATTCTAAAGTGTGTGCTTGTTCAAGATACTGAAGCGCTAGTCAGCTCTAAAGTATCCGTATTTGCTGATGCATCTTTTACTAAAAACATGTTTTACAATGCTGTGATAATTTTCATGCTTTTTCAAAACCTCTCAAAGTTATCAATATCTTTTTTGCATTGTTTATATTGGAATGCTCTTATAATATTGTAATATTACTTTATATTGTAATAAAGTGTTTTCCTACTAAATTCCTTGAAGAACATGTTTGTTCTTGTAGCTACAGTGTTGAACTGGGAGCTCTTTCTATATAATCATGCATTCCTGTAGAACCAAAGACACAAAAAGCTGAAAGCAACCTCAAGAAAGCATCATCTCCAACCTTCTGCCGCAGGCAGGATGAATGATTTTCAATTCCTTTCAAAGCTACTATCCCCAATATCAACTTTCCTTATAGCATAGGCATCAGTATGCCTTTTGTTCTTACTTGCTTACATTTTGTTTTATATTTGTTATATACTTGTTTATGCAAACTGTTTTCATGTTTTCTCCTAAATCATTGATAAAGTTTAAATAAGGTGGAAAACACATCTCTGAGAATACACTCCTTATTAACCATTCCCCATTTACATTTATATCATTATACAAAATTTTTACAATACACCTCAAAAATCATGACTTAGCAAATTTTTAGTCCATTAAATATGCCACACTGATTTTTTTATCATTTTATTTTCTTTCTTGTGAAGATAAATGTCATATACAGCATAAAGGAAACAAAAATATGGAATTCATTCAAATTGTGCTGCTTCTAATTTAATAATAAATTACAATACTATCTGTTATATCTGTCATCAGTGCCTTTTTTTTTCCTTTTCTTTTTCCAGTTAGAAGTGAGAGATTTGCTTATCTCTTCAGCTGTCCTGTGACAGCCAGAATAACCCAATCTGACAAATGGCAAACAGGCGATCTGATTTGGAAAAAGCATTCTAAATGTCAAATTTGTCACCCGCTTTTTATTATACCATCCCTGCCTTCTGCAGAGCGTAAGTAACAAGTGGCTGAGTCTATTAGAAATGTTGTAGAGTTGCTACTTATTATAATTCTAAGGTAGAATAAGGTTATGGAGAAAGCCTGCGGTGCACTTGGAAGGCAGAGGAGTGAAGTTACACTGCAAGTCCGTTCACTGCACAGTCAGAAAGGAAAACTTAGAAGGAAGAATCCACACATCAAAGACCTTTTATTTACCGAAAAAGCCATACGAAATCCCTCCAAATCTTTCATCTGCAATCTCACAAATGTGCGGTTCTAATCAAAGCCACAGTAATGTATGTCTCTCTAAATAAAAAGTACAAAGAGGAAAGGTGTTAGTGTGGAGGAAAAGATGCAGTAAAATTCTGGTAGCCCCAGCTGTGAGCAAGACACCTATTCATAAATACCTCATCTTCACTGTGGAGGGACCAGCAGCCGAATTGTCTCCATGGTTTCCACTGCTGAAGGATACCTCAGAGGCACCCTGCATTAATGATTGTCAACAAGGTCTCCCTGTCAGGCATAGGCTTAAAATTTTTAACCAGGCATAAAAACACCCTCAACCTTTTGCTTTTATTGAATAAAACTCATTTTATATCCTACTTTTAAAGTGTTTCAAACATACCTAGAGGGGAGGGAGATCCTCCTTTGTCACAGGTAAATAGCGGAGGAAAATGGGGCAGTGGCAGCCTCCAGGGTACCTAAAACTGGAGACCAGATCAGGAGTCTCTGGAGTTGAGTCCTCCTGTGTAAGGCCATACAGAATCAGTCTGGCTCCACTAACAGTGTCAGCAATGACAAATATTAGGATCCACAGAGGATTCAGTCCTGGTGAACTTTATCTGCATGACCCAGCACCCCTTTTGGAAAAAGAAGGTCATGGGAAGACCTCTCATGGTTCAGGAAACCTGTATTTTCATAGATCCTATTATCTTGGGTTAAATTTCTGTGTGAAAACAAAGTCATAATATTAATTTTTAATTTAGGCAGTGAATATAGACCATATGCTGCTGTACAAAAAGAACTCTTAGACCGATAATGTTAATCCTCTATGATAGATTTGAACTGTGCTCAGAATATAGAAAAAATCTGCTAAAAATATCACATTATTAGAATATGTATTTGTATAGTCTATTTGTCGCAAGTGCTCGTGCGTGTTTGTGTGTGGCCATGTGTGTGTCTGTATCACGTCCAGTTGCACTTTCATTTACACTTATGCACCCATTATGTTTGTCTGTCTTTCCAGGAATATGAACTGTGCCTGGAGGATTTAACTTTAATCCTTTCATAAAGAATCTAGTCTCTCTGGCAACCTACAAGCTTTAGTTCCATTACTTAAATCTTTTATCTTCCTTTCTTTGATTGCAGGATAGTTTTTCATCTCTATATTTTTCGCTGAATGAAGTGCAGATGAAGTCCTCTTACATGACAGAAATATTCCACCTTTCCTGTGAAATTGCCCTGAGGGTCTCATCAAAGACAACACCCTCTGAATTATTAGGTGCATATGTTAAAAATAGTAATTTGGATTTCATTAAAATAACACAGGCTCACCGCTAAGACTTCCCTCCTGTCCTTTTGAATTTGTGTGCACTGAAAACGTCTCTTTTGTAAATATAATCACTGTCTTCCTCAATTAAAAGAATTATAAGAAGAGATATTTCCTCCTCCTATTTCTTTGATATTTCCTTCTTATGCATACAGAAATACTGTGCCATTCTGTAACTTCTTTTAGGATGAAAAAAACTTCTGAAAAGTTTCTAAAACCTAAAGAACTGTCGTTACGCTGGCTATTTTTTTTTGCTAATGCCTCCCTTTTTTTAATTGATACAAATCTTGATTCCCCAATCCCGATAGTTTAGGGTGGATCAAAAGTGCTGCCAGTGCTGAGGTGTACCTGGCCAGTCGCCAGCAGGAGGGTGGCAGTCTGTCCCTCGCACCGTCTTGCGCGTCACCACAGCAGAGTCTGCAGAGCAGCTCCGCTGCCGTGTGTGCTGCGCTCTGAATGCGCTTCCTTAACGTAGGTCCTTGGCCTTTGCTCTTGCCCTTTCTTGTCCCCTTTCGATCCTTCAGCTCCTGGATCACAGCCCCAGCTGCCCCTGCAATATCACCGTCCTCTTCCACACGCAGGCTCAGGCCAGCACAGGTTGGTTCATTTGTCAAAATCTAAGCAGGCTGTGCTGGCTGCAGGAAATAAAGCTTTTGTGGCAGGCCCTCCGTGTTGTAACTGCTTGTCTTTCTGGGAATAATGCCACGTCCTGGATGCCAGATCTTCCCAATCAAAATTCTGGCCGTACGATGCATGCTTTGTGCTGTGCCTGGCTGGCTTGACTTGCCCATGCTGCTCATCACTGCCTTACCGAGCTGCTGAGCTCCTGCGGAGCCATCAAACCTCTGTGCCTCATCTCTCCCTCTTTCCCTTCCAGGCTTATCACAGCTGAATCAAACAGCACGAGCACAGACATTAATCCAAACAGGATTTCACACAGAAAAGACAAGTTAGACATATAGTATATTTTCCTATCTAAAACCAAATAAATACTTTCTACTCATGATGTGTAAGGTTTATAACCTAAACAACTCAACCTGAGAGAGCAAAGCAACGTAGCCCTAACACTGCCTTCAACATCACCAAAGACAGCAGAAGGATGCAAGAAGCAACTTGCTCTAACAGAACTCACTTATCTCACAGTCACACAACTTTTCCCATATAATACTTTATATCTGAGACCATAATAATTATTGTTCATAATAATTGTTCTAATACTTTTGACAGGTAAAGCCAGAATATCTAACATTTGCAGGAAGAGTCTGATATCTTGGATCTTTTCTGTTTTAGGAGGTTCTTTAAGCAAGGATCTGATCGTCACTTTTCAAACTCAGACCTTTTTTTTAAGCCAAGAAATTCGCAATGGGTGGGAGGCCATCTTTTCCACTGAATTTCCCTTCATGCCCTTATCCATGTCTGGGTTTCAGAAATCCTCTGGGGTGGGGAAGCATTTTTGATCCTTTCATAGAGATCATGTTAGCAGTACCTCAGTCTCATGACTATGTTTCAATTATCTTTGGTTTATCGAATAGAAAACAATCCACGTTTACAGAATCACAGAATCACAGAACCACAGAATCACTCGGTTGGAAAGGACCTTCAAGATCATCAAGTCCAACCATTAATCCAGCGCCACCATGTCCCCTAAACCATGTCCTGAAGCGCCACATCCACACGTTTCTTGAACACTTCCAGAGATGGCGTCTCCACCACCTCCCTGGGCAGCCTGTTCCAATGCCTGACCACTCTCTCAGTGAAGAAATTTTTCCTAATATCCAAGCTAAACCTCCCCTGGCGCAACTTGAGGCCATTTCCTCTTGTCCTATCACTAGTTACTTGGGAGAAGAGGCCAACCCCCTCGTCGCCACAACCCCCTTTCAGGTAGTTGTAGAGAGCGATAAGGTCTCCCCTCAGCCTCCTCTTCTCCAGACTAAACAACCCCAGTTCCCTCAGCCGCTCCTCATAAGACTTGTGCTCCAGACCCCTCACCAGCTTCGTTGCCCTTCTCTGGACACGCTCCAGCACCTCAACATCCTTCTTGTAGTGAGGGGCCCAAAACTGAACACAGGATTCAAGGTGCGGCCTCATCAGTGCCGAGTACAGGGGCACAATCACTTCCCTACTCCCTTTACGAAACTAAAGCTGTGTTTTCTACACAAATTAGGTAACCAGGGGCAGCTCTCATTCAGGAAAACTTTCTCATCCTCAGTAATATCTTCCTAAGTACTATCCCCTCCAGCACTGAGCATGACAGGACACATGCTGGCTACTTTTTAAGATTTAGAATAATTTGTTTGTTTAGTTTTTGTGGTTTTCAGACATCCAGAATTATTCCACCAAAATATCTTGCATGAATAGGAAATAAAAATTATCTATTGAAATTGTGCTAGTATAGAAAAACAATTTTTAATAATTCTAGAAGGTCTTTGAAGATTTTTGGATAAAGCATACCTTCTTGGATTGTTTTATCTTTACCCTCCTCAAGGATGAAAACCAGCTTGCACATGATTTTTTAAAAAATTTAGGGTTAGTACCAGACACCATTTGAAGCAGTGAAATGCAAATTCTGAAACAAACTCTGTAAAATTCTGGATATGTTGGTTTATTCTGTAAAAATTCATTTACTTTCTTTTATCCTAGAATCTGGGGCTGAGCTGTCACTCAGTATGCTCCATGTTTGCCTATCTATCTCACGCAGCACTAGTATACACTTGCTTATCATCTTCTTTGATATAGTTCATCCATCACTCTAATGTCATTATTTGTCTTATGATAAATTCTGTCAAGATTGGTAGAGTATGATTAGATTTCCAAACTCTAAAATAGAGACAGAAAGGGCTCTTGAAAGCCCACTGATAAGTAAACAAAAATTCCAGAAGTCTGATCCTGTATGTTGAAGCCAAAGAGGGCCAAACTGACCACAATATGGGCCCAAGGAAAATAGCTGGGCACAGAGCTAGAAGGCAGCCGGGGACATTGAAGATGAGCTTTCACTTTTGTCACCCCCTGTTTATTGATGCTTATTGCCTGTTGAATGAGACAAGTTAAATTGTCTTAATTATGCAGCTCAAGAATAAGGAAGTCCTCCAAACAGATCTTCCTTAGCAAGATGTAGTCAGCTTTTCCAGTTAAGGTCAAATAGCCTCAGAAGCTGTAAGAGGTAAACCCATCATTTGGTGTGGTACATAGTGCAATTTAAATTAAATTTGTCAAAAGAAACTCCCTCCATGATCACAGGAAAAAATCCCAGACTATTAGTCCTGGGTGGCATTGTGCCTTGTCCCATGCATACTGTCATGTGGGTATACATGGTTATGTTGCCTTTCCCCTCCTTCTCACACCTTAACCCTCATTCAGTCTTCTGCTCTGGAAAAGATGGGAGCCTCCTTCTTCAGGTTCTACTCGACCAAAGACACCAATGTATCTGCAAATGTCCTGTAACTTTTTATACAACACATCATAGCAGAAGATGCCCCACAACTAGTATTTGGCACACCACGAATGATATGGTCAGACTGTCCTTGCCTCTTTCTCCATCCAGATGAGCAAATGAGAACTAGTTCAATCGCTGTGACTGTCAATCAATTACAACTCTTGCTCTGAGCAAACATCAAACACTCTGCTCAAGAGATACTGTGCCTAAATATTCTGGCTCACAATTGCCAGCTTTAGTTATTAATTCTACAGTAGGTGAAGCTGAGAGATAAGTTTGGTTATAGAAGATTTAACAGAGGTTATATTTATTAACCCTTATTTAATCATCTCAGCCAAGCAAACAGCTTTGATCAACAGCGTAGAGCTATAGTTCAATATTTACACCTTGCATGAAAATATGGCATTTAATCTAATCAAGTTGGCCAATGCTGAACATGCCACATTAAATGTTTGCTCTTCAAATCTGGAGTTCATTCATTCTGTCATTCTAATTCCTGAACCCAATTTGAAAATAGTTTGCATTACATGCTATCTTGCAGCTTTATGTGTTTGCCTACTAAACACAGGTTAAATGACCTTGTCTTGTGAATGTGACATTGTTAAAATCAAAGAATAAATGCGACAGTATTATCTACTAAAACAAAAAATAATGCATCGCAAACAGAAAAAGTCAAAATATCAGTCTGTTTTTAACAGTTCTTTTGCTACCAAAAATATTCCTCAGTAGAACATGAGCAGCTTGTGTGCAGATTGTAATTTTTTCTCTTCCCACTCCAGCCAAATCTTTTAAACAGTAGATTGAAATATGAACAAACAAATGTGTAGACAGCAAAAATAAACAGTGTAAAGTTAAAATCTCTAAAAAAAATGACAGTCTAAAACAAATCAGTGAAGCCTGACTAATCTCACACAAACCAGTTCCAGTAAAGCAGAAAAAATTCTAATGATCTTGAAGGAGGTACAATGGGAGAAATGAGATCACAGTCAAAGCCTTATTTCCTCATTGTTACTTGGGTTTCTCGTGCTAGAACTGAGACAGCAAGGAAATAAAATAATTTAGCTGTATTTAAAAAACAAACAAACAACCCCCCCAAAAAGCCAAACATCATTTCAATTCTCCTCACTAATTTGAGGAAAGGACAAAGATAGTTTTATTGTGAATTATATAAAAAAAAAAATAATAAAAAGGTACCACAAGAGCAGGACTAATTAGAAATAAGTGTTAATTTAAAAATATCTGTACCTTTTACTTGCAGTAAATTTTAATACAGACTCACAAGTGCACAACATCTACAGATGTGAAAAAACTGAGCTTGTATAAAGAGGCAGAAATGTGCTGGTCACCACTGGAGGAATATCTCTGTGTTTCAAATGTTTCTTCAAAGGACTGATGACCAAAGCAGGCAACTGAAGTTGTGAGAAGGGCAGGTCAGGTCATGGCCACTCCATCAAGCCATAATGGCACCATGCTGGCTGTGAGATGTACCTGCGCCTGGACCTAGCACGCACATGCCTTGCACTCTGCCAAACTCTGCAGCACAGACTAATCTTTTGAAATATCCTTTATATTTTCAGTCCCACTTTACTCTATCATGTGCAGCAAAGCACAGAAAACATTTCTATAGGTATTCTTCTGCATATAGACATATCAGTATTAATATAAAACTTGTTTTCTTCGAATACACAATGTCCTACTGTCTCCCTCCTTTTTTTTTCAACTATATGTGTATATGTAAATGTATACATATAACATTTCATAAATGGTTTAGAGGGGAGAAAATCAATATCATTGATAGAATAATACAAAGACAATGGTTATACACCAGACTGTCCATTACACAAAGAAAATTAGTGACTTGTCCATGCTCACAGAGCCAGAGCAAGCAATAGACATCTAGACTTTGATTCACCTACCCTAACTTAGATACCTGGAAGTTAAATTCTGGACTCACAGCGGCTCAGACTAAGTTCCTCTTATAGCCAATGGAGAAAAAGAAGCAATTTAAAGTAACTTTCATCTCATCCTAAAATAAGTCACTTTCTGGAGGTCTAGTTCTCTCCATCCACTGTAAAGGTAGCATAGGCCTTCCAGTTCAGCCATAGATAAATTTATATACTTAAAGTTAGGTGATATGGACCCATATCACCAAATTCCTATGCTATATGTGAATACATATGAATAAATCGTATATATATATGTGTTGCATAAAGGGACACCCAGGGAGTTTAGTTCATGTTCCTCTGTATTTTTCCATTGCTTCCATTGGTAATTCATTCTTTCCCTTCCCTCCACTTGCAAAATATCTGACTGTTAAACACAATGAACTATTTTATTGTTAAGCATTTAGGAAGAGATAAATGATGGTTTGAATTTTAATGCACCAAGGTAGATCAGAATCTTAGCACTGTTAAATGGTTTCTGAGCCACTAGAGCATAGCGTCAGTGCTGTAAAGAAGCACTCCCTGATGGATTGTTAGCAATACTCTAACTCTTTTCAGGACAATAATATTGACTTCACATTAGATAAACATGCATCTTCTAAACAAGAGGTGAATACACAGGAATCAGCCTCTTCTTCGCATCTAGCAGCTAAAAAGCAGCAGGACACACTCTATAGAGTTTAATTTTACCTGTAATTAGCTTTTGCAGTGAAGTGCATTAAGGTAACATGAAGCACAGTGCTGCAACACAGGACCAAAGAGAGAGCAGAGGAGGTCATATTGTTTACCTTGACAATTTTTAACTAAACCCATTATTAGTAAAGCACAGACATTAAATGACCCTTACACTTTCAGAGAGGTTGTTGTGTGAGAGAAAAAAATTAAAACCAGTGTTATGATATGGAACGTGTGGTTGTAAGTTGCTCAAATGTGAATGTTGACATGACAGGCAAAAGGATAATCTTTCCTCTTTACCTGTAGACCACAAATTCTGAAAAACTAAGGCATTGGCTCAAATAAATAGCTTAGCATTTACCAATTGGAAATACATGGTTTATAGTCCCAGCAGAAGTCATAGACATCACTGAATTTTTACCTCTACAGATACAATTTCCTGTCTGCTAATGAGAAACAGACCAAATTCTGACAACCAATGTATTGACATAAACCAAGCAAAATATACCACTACCAATATTATGCAACAACAACAACAAAAAACACACTACCTAAATAAAAACAAAAAACAAACACAACCAAACAAAAGTTATCATTTGAAAAATCAACAACGTACAATTTCCTGATTTTCAAAACAATTGCTGATTTGTAAGTTCCTCTGTTGTTTAGAATTAAAGTAGCAAATGTCTGGAAAAAAGTCTGCTTCTTATTGGAGAAATAAAACTAAATATTTTCCCCATTAGAATGATACTTCAACAAAATAGATGTATCACAGAAGAGACCACTTTTTTATGGATGTGGCTGTCTATCGCATTCTAATTCTGTATTGAGTATTTCCATGCTTGTTATTTTTTCAGGTTTTTAATCCTCCAACTGAATTTATTAAGAACTTGGAAATTTTTGATAAGCACTAATTTCAGTTTTGTTATAATTCCACCAAACAATAAAATCCAAAATTCTAATACTTACAGTAACCTGTAAGTAGTCTTTCAATTACAGGAATGTAGGAACTAGAAATCCACAACTTGAGGCAATTATTTACTCCCAGTCCTGCCATCACTTAGGACAGAAATTTGAGTTTGTTACTACAAACTGCATCATTCCAAGAAATACGCCAACAGAAAACATGGCTGGACATGACCCCAAGGGGCAGGCTAATCCACACCCATGTTCCAACCCTGAACCAGCTCTCCCCAAGCTCTTCTTGACAGATGTTTGTCTAAATCAGTCTGTAATGTCTCTTATTCCAAAGACTAAATCTCCTTGTTTAAAAAAAAAGAACAAGAGAGATTTTTTTAATACAAACTCACTAAACTAGGCTGCATTCCTAAGCAGATGGAGTTCATGAATTTCCATTCACACTCTCAATGTCTACAAGCTCACTGAAAAATCCTTTTCATAGAAAAACTGTGACGTAGTTAAAATATTCACTGGTTGCATATCTTTTCTGCACACCATTCTGGTTTCATTTTAGCCTAACTCACTGGCACTTTAAAAAATTCTTACAGTTCAATTCAGATTTTATATCCTTCATCTACACATTGCCTCACAAACCTCACCCTCAAATACAACACAGAAAAATAAGTGTGACATTAATAATAAAGTTAAAACATGAAAATATAAACATTACTTTTCTTTGGAAATTTGAAAGTGTCTTCACCATAAGTTTAGTTACCCTGGAGAAAGACATGGTGTTGACAAGGCAAAAGAAAACTCTGTTTTCAAATGTTTGTCCATAAAGCTGCTATTTCCTTCAAAACTGAAGTATAGGAAAAGGATAAGCAATGGCCAAGAAAAAGAAAATGTCTGAAAGTTTATTTCAAAATTTGTCAAAAAATTGTCACCAGTTTCATTGCATATTTAGAGGCTGAGTACTTCTTTCTGTGCTTACCAATCCGGTCTCCACTTCTGCATTACAACTGTTCACGCAGCCTTGCCATTAACCGCATGGCTGCCAGGGTAGACAATCAAAGGGAATTTTCCAAACCACTGAAAGGAAAGAAGTGTTCAAGGAAACCAGACAGACAAAAATTAGATGTACCTATGCAGCACCAGTCATACAAGGAACTCAAAAATGCTTTAAAGATGCTAATTTTCTAAAGTTTG
This sequence comes from Phaethon lepturus, assembly GCF_000687285.1. Taxonomy (NCBI): domain Eukaryota; kingdom Metazoa; phylum Chordata; class Aves; order Phaethontiformes; family Phaethontidae; genus Phaethon; species Phaethon lepturus. The sequence continues at coordinate 43,785 of NW_010538310.1, forward strand.
TAATGGCTAGGGATTACAGATTGCTAAAGCATATAAAAATAAAGTACACAATCATATATCTATTATTAAATATTGATGCATACATTAAACTGTGCTCTAAAAGAAATGTCCCTTGATGTTTACTTCATCATTACTTTGCTCAGAGGTATTTTCCAGGATATTGTATTATGTTATATAAGGCCATACCCTCAACTAGGATAAATGAGTATCATCTCATCAGCTTCAAATGAGCTGCACAGAGTTTAAACCAGTAAAAAATCTAGCCAATTTTCTTCACCATTTTACAAAAAAGCCCATGCATGCAGCACAGAACTCGTGTTTGAACATGAAGAAAAAGAAGATTTTTCAGTGTATGCACAAGCAAGGAAAATTACTAGCTTTTGGATATTACAGATTTAAGGGATATATGAGAAGCTTATGAGCTCTCAGATCTTACTATATTGCTTTGGAACCTGGACCAGGATAGACATGACGAAGAGGTTTAGCAAGGTGCATGTTAGAAATTGGAGTGAGCTTCAATCATGCAATAAAAATTATAGTAGGCAATACAATATAATGATTTTACAAAGCATTGGATGCATCCAAAACAGCTCATCTCAAGTTTTACTCACAAGTAAATTAATAACTTGGTCTCCAAGTACAGGCACTTTTTCTGCCTCTCTTTCTCAGTTGGTTTTTTTTTCCCCCTTTTTTCCAGCCCATCAGTTTTGTCTTAAGATATGATTCATAAACAATACATCTGGAAACTCTTTTATGATTCATTCAATGTTTGGAACAACTTGAACAATGACTTCAAAACTTCAGTAAGTTTTTATTTTAATCTTCAAACTCAGAACAAACACAATTTTTCCCAGTGGAGGAGGATAGGACAAGAGGAATTGCTCTCCAGCATGATGGAAACGCAAAGCAGATCTTGAGAATCAGCCAGTTACAAAACAGTTGATTTAGAGTTTATGCCACGTAAAGAAGTCACCTTGCTCTAAACGCAGTACTTCAGCCTGTGTTGCATTTTTCACAAGTTCAGAGAAATTGACGTAGGAAGATACACAGGTCTGCCATGATAATGCAATTATTAGAGAGTTCTGCTAATTCAAGCCACCTCAGAAAGAGCAAAAATTGGCCTCAGTTCCCCAAGAACTAGAAGGTGTCCCAGGAATGGAAAATGCCAGAGCAAATGATGAAACCAAGACAAAGAGCTGGGGAGGTCCTCAGTTATGGGTCTGCCTTTTCTTGGGAGCAGTGGCAATGGTAACAGCTGGCTTGAGAAGGGCACCCCACACAATCCAGTCCCCTCACAGGGCATACCAACAGTTGCTGATCTCATTTTTCAGGATGTTGGCTAAGACAGAGTAGGCAGTTGAACTATGGCTCTTTGCTGCCCTAGAGTATCCTGAATGAGACAACCACACGTTTTGTGACTGGAGATGGACATGCCTCAGTACAAACCTGGACCAGGTTAAACTCAATAGATGCCAGAAAAACAAAACAAGACAGGAACAAATCAAAAACTACTCATCAAGTATCCTCCTAGCTGATTAAATAACATTTATGGTAAAAGTGGTTTCTGTCAAGTATGCTTTCTGTTCACAGAACATTCTCTTTTCCTGTGTATTGAATAATGAAATTAAGAAGTGAATAAAAAAATCAGTGGTGTTCTGCAGAGAACATAAATAATATATTCTCATTATAAAGCATAAAAGCCATGAAACTTTGTCTTCCTATAGACCGTTATTTTTAAAATAACCATTTCTCACTTGCATCAGATTGCAAATAAAAAATATCCTTACTATATCCATGACTTAACCATCTTAGATAGGCTCCAGCTAACATTTCAGCATATAAATGCAGGTATTTAAATGCAGGAACCTTCTGCTAGGTGTTTATGGTCCCATTATACTCAATGGAAATCTAGGCAAAATAACCAAGGGACCTCAGAACTCATGTCTGACTTAGGGTAAACATTTCTGTGCATATTGCCTGTTCCAAATACATTTTTTTCCCCTATCATGAAGATTTATCATAGTAAATACATCAAAGATTAGTAGATACTCAGAACCTTGTGGTAAGGCCATTACCTAAAATGTCCAAATCCCTCAGTCATGTACTTTTTTTTTTTTTTTAGAAAATCTTTCTGGATTTACAGTATGGCAGTAAGGGTGAGCCACTGAAAAAACCATCAGGGAAAATTTGTGAGGTGCCCACTTCTGTTAGTGAGTAGCTGTACCTTTTTGTGATCAATTTGTACCTTTTTGTGATCAATTGTGATCAATTTTGTGACCCATTTTCATCCTGAAAATAATCAAACAGATAACTGGTAATGCTCACACATAAACATAAGATTTACCATACAAGTTTGCTGTGGAATGTTGTGGTATGCTATAGTGTATCAATGGAAAATATCACTGTCAACTGCTATCAATTTGCTGTTTGCTCAGGGAAAGTAAAAGTAGACTCAAATGAAACTGGCTAGGCAATGCTTGGCATGAAAGTAAGTGAAGACAGATACAGTGCAGGCACTGAATGCCTCCATGACTGTAAATTGACCCAGCAGCACTAAAAGAAATTTAGCCAATTACTTGATGAGAAGGGGGAAAAAAAGGATAATAAGGATCTTGAGAGAAAAAGAAGTCAAATGGATTACACAGCTTCTGCATTGCCCAGCTGTAATATGTCATCTTTAAAAACCCGCAAACGAGAGATCAATCTATAAACCTTTAATTCAAATGTGGTATTTACCATATGTATGTGAAAGTTAAAAAAATCTAAAATAATAGAAAAGTATATGAATTCTTCCAAGAATGATAAAGGATGCACGGTGCCAAGTGGACTGATTTTATAACAAACGCTAAAATGTACGACAATCAATTTATTTCTAAAATTAACTAGAAAGAAAAAGATGGAAATAAAGTTAAAATGAAAAAAATTATTTTCCATAACCACATGCCATAGTTTATACAGAAGGATAACTTTTTTGGCCTAACCAAAAAAATCTATCATTGAACAGTACTTGAAAGAAGGAAAGTAGTTACCACTGAATGTCAAGGAAAGCAGATGAAAATAACTGAGAAGAGACAGGGAAGCCCGAGCCTTGTTCCTTCCTGAATGAAGGTCTGCCAGCAAATTTGAAACGTCAGCTTCTGGGGTTTAAAGCACTGCTGTACCAGGCCTCACGCCAACTGTTACCGTGAAACGTTCTGTGAACAGAAAACCTCATTACCAGGTATTTTAATTTCCATTTGAAAAATAAAAAAAAATTACAGTATCCTGTGTTTTGTCTTCTTTTCCCTAGCTCACAATGGAATTCTTCTGACCCATCCCCAGAAGCTGTACCAGGCCTCAAAAAGCCCCCGATAAAAATGTTTCTCAAAAAGAAGTAAACTACTTTTTTTTTTTTGTAACTGCACTTTAAAAGTGCCACTTCCAATAGCTTCTCCCTGCTACTTCACAGATTCTTCGGTTTTTTCTGTCCAGAAGGTGCCGCTC
>NW_010538311.1:0-14584 GCF_000687285.1 Phaethon lepturus
CAGAACATGAACAGAGGTTAGTTCAGAAGCTGAAGCCTATATTTGTTTAAATTTGGAAACTCTTCTTTAATAAAAAATAAATCCCTATGAGTGATATGTCGGAGAAGAGTAATAACCAGATTGCAGTTATTTCTCTTTGAAGACTTTTCTCTTAATATTGTTGATAGTTACTGCTCCAAAAATTAAACATTTGAGTTTTCCCTTACTTGTAAATAATAACAATAATAGTAATTATTATTAATAATAATGAATAATAATGTCAGTGTGGTAAAAGGATGCTAGTGGCCTAGTGATTCTAAGAAACTATCTCAGGAATACAGGAACTACGCAAAAAAACACTGTGAGGTGGGGGCTCCATTTAGGGCTGAAGACAAATGTTCAGATAAGATAAAACACACTACCATTTGCCCCTAAACACATCATGGAGGAAATCAGAAATTTTGCTTTTCACTACCATTTAATTAGCTACTCAGCAAATTATACTAATGATAAAAATGTGACGGGTGGGAAATAAGAAATTAAGTATCTCATAGAAGCACCTTTCTCTCATTGCACTGAAAAAATGTCACATTAAATATATGCTCTGCAAAATATGCAATATTTGTGACGTAGGTGGGCTTTTTTTCCTCTTTGTGCATCTCAAAGATAGAACTCTAAATGTAGCATTAATAAAGGAGGAAAAAAAAATCTACATTTTCTTGTGCACAGTCAAAGGGACCATAAAGTGATTAACTTTAATTACATTAGTTTTTGAGTTGCCTACACAGTGAAGCTCATGTCTCATTGAGATGTACAGTGTAGGAAGTTCATCCCCTTTCCACTGCTGCTTTTGGCAGCATTCAGCTAAACAGGGCTAAACATGCTAACATCACATCATTTTAATAGTAATCAGAGCTGTATTTAAAAATATGAAGAATTCTTAAGACTCACACTTATCTTCATATTTCTGTATCTTAATAAGTAGCCAATCTTAATCTTTCCAGCCTTCACAGGGGACAGGAGATACTCAACACAACTAAGAATCTATTAGCTTAATTAAAGACTTTAGCATGATGCTAAATACCTATCATGAGGGCCTTAAGTTTGAAAATGTTGCCCTTTTTTTCCCAATCCAGGCTGTACATTTGTGGAACAATAGTGCACTATTTGGAAAGACGCTGTGCAAACACAGTTGTCAAATCTTTGTTTCAAATTCAAATCAAATGCAGAGTAGTTGGAGAAGTTTTTGTACTTCATGGAAGAACTATTTTCTTAGGGGTAGGTGGATAGTTTGTGATTATATTTACACCCAGGTTCTGCATCCTGTGGATCTGGTCCATAAAGGGTAACACTGAACAGGTCACCTAGATTTATAGGCCAAGGTCAAGATAAGATAACCTCTGCAGTAGTGACTTGAAAGCGTGGGCAGAGTGCATCCTCAGCAAGTTTGCAGGTGATACAAACCTGGGAGGAGCAGTCAATGCACCACACGGGTGTCCCTGCAGAGGGACCTTGGCAGGCTGGAGAAATCGACCAATAGGATCTTCATGAAGATCAACAAAGGGAAGTGCCAAGCCCTGCATCTGGGAAGGAATATCCCCACTCATCAGTACAGGTGGAGGGCTGACCAGCTGGGTAGCAACTCTTCAGAAAAGGCCCTGACAGGACTGGTGGACACCTAGTTGGACATAAACCAACAATGTGACCTTGCAGCAAAGGCCAACAGCACCCTGGGCTGCATTAGGCAGAGCAGCACCAGCAGGCCAAGAGAGGTGATCCTTCCTCTCTACTCAACCATATTGAGACACATCTGGGGTGCTAGGTCCAGTGCTGGGCTCCCCGCTATGAGAAAGATTTGGACATACCGGAGTGAGTCCAGCAAAGTGCCACAAAGATGACTGAGGGACTGGAGCATCTCTCACACAAGGAGAGGCTGAGGGAGCTGGGACTGCGCAGCTTGGACAAGGGAAGGTTCAGGGGGATCTTATCAATGTGTATAAATACCTGACGGGGGGAGTAAATGTGACAGAGCCAGACTCTTCTCAGTGGATTCCCAGAGACAGCACAAGGGGCAATGGGTACAAACTGAAATACAGGAAATTCTGTCTGAACATAAGAAAAAAACCTTTTCCTAAGATGACAGTCAAGCACTGAGTGCCCTGAGAGTTTGTAGATTCTCCACCACTGGAGATGTTCAAAACCCAGATGGACACATAGCAAATGGCTCTTGCTGACCTTGCTATGAGTAAGACCTAGCTTTGAACAGTGGTATTAATTGCATGGGATACTTATGAGTGTTGCCTGGGATACTTATGACTGAAATCTAAGGCAAATTAATATATTGGCATACTTAGACTCACACAAAACTAGGTATGTATGTGAATGCCTAAAAGAATGCATGATACAGGGGTGGACTATAGCAGTTTTTAAAGGAAACTGTGTGAATATATTCAGATAGGTATAAGCAAATTTAAACAGATGAAAGGGTTCAATGGTACAATTATTGATAACTATGCATGTGCACAAATCAGGAGGAGAGACTTTAATCTCCCTTTACAGTTCTGGATTTTGAGAAATACTGGGTGAGAAGGCCATTTACTCCTGAAGGAAAAGTATAGAAATAGAAGTTCCTTTGGGGATCTCTTTCATAGGATTAACATTTAGATACATACCAAACAAACACATAACTTTTGCGCTTTGCAAAGTGATTTCAAAAGTCAAACAGAAAAGAATCATACATTTCCCGTAATAGCAAAAATTGCCTTGTCCAAACTCTTCTCAGCAGTAGGATTCTTTCAAATAGCTGTAACATTTATCAATATTAGTCCAAGGAAAATTAGGTTTTGTTCTTCACATGTGGGATATGGTGTCTGTGCTGGGAGGCTGTATAAATCCTTTCAAAAGACGTATTCTTTGGGATTCTCATGAGGAATCTTATGAAAGACTGATGTGTATTGTCTTTATCACAGTGTGCTTTGACAATAAAATGACTATCTCAGTTCATTTGCTGTCTCCAAAGGAAATTGATTTACAGATCTTCCTGCTAGTTCATCTCTTATTTAATCTACCTGCTTATAATTATTCTTGTAATTAACTTATAAATTATTTTTAGTAGTTTATTCATATGTAGAGATGGGCATTCTGACAGTTGCTCTAATGACATCTGGCAAACTCTCTATCCCGTTGTGATCTGTTGGCTCAGTTTTACCATAGCTTTGCACTCCAGACTTACTGGTTTCTACAGCTGAATATCCCACTATGGTATTTTGGGAACGTTATTGCTATAGGATGCTATGAAATGTGGCTGTTCAACTTCTGAACATTATAATTTCTCTAATTTAGTCAATCTGAGGTCATGCGCCCACTCTCTTCATCCCCTGAGAGTATTGGTCATCGGAGATGTTGAAATAACCCCACAAACACCTGCACTAGGGGAAAAAAACTCAGCAATCAAGAATAGGACTGGCCAATATGGTTTCTTTACAGCTGATTAAAAATGCATTTTCCTAATCTGTTTTTGATGTTTCAAAATGTGAAGCAGATGTGGGGAATTTCTTGATTTTTAGTAACTGTGTCACCTTAGGAAATATTCAAATTGGGAATCCCTTTGTTTTATTTTTTTACATATGAGAAAATGTTGACAGGCAATGAGATATTTCTTGGGTAAAAGATGGGTATTTCAGCTTTTTACATGCACCACTGAAGATTCCCAGCTGGTAGTGTGCCTAAAAACTGAAGAGGAGAAGTCACAAGATTTCAGGTACATACTATAGGAAGGCGGGTGACAGACACATATCCTGTAAAAAGTCACAAGATTTTCATTTCACTACGGGCAACAGGAACTAAAGGAAGAGCAAGCACACAGATCTTATGCTGTAGTTGCACAGTCAAAAACAATCAGTGATATACTTGATATTTCATAGCGGTTTATTCCAATGTCAAAATGGCTCCTGTGTAGTTCCTGCAGACGAACGCAAAACACTAAGTTATATTGCTGCCTTTGTCACCTATTTTCAGTACTGGCATAAAAGACTGTGGTCTGGAACTCCTCTCCTGAATCATTGGGTCCACCTGCCTCTTCTCACATAAAAAGACAATATCGAGAATCCAATGGAAATGAAACCAGAATATATTATATTAGTGATATATTCCCACACATGTATACTTACATATTAAATAATTTATAAATAATGATAATGATTGCTCTTCCTACACTATGTTAGTGATCTAACATAGTTCTTTTTAATCGTTCTTGTTAACTTATCAGAAAAGAATATAGCAAAAGCTAGGATGGAGGGCAAATTGCAGAGATGGTTGAACTTACACAGGGAGAGAGACTGAAGAGGTTGAAGGCATGTAGTTTACAGAAGAGATGAATGAGAAAAGTCATGATAGATGTCTTAAAAATAATGAATGATATAAAAAAAACCCAAAAATAACTCCCCACGTCCGTCCTCCCATTGGCTTGCTTTCCCTTTCACTGAGCTGTAGTCATGTGTCTTGTCCCTGCTAACTCTGAGTAATCAGTCATACTGATTTTTTTCCTCCCACTCTGATCTTTGAGGCTTTTGCACCACTGCTTGGTTTAAACCTTAAACAGTTTTGGATGGTAGTTCCTTTGGAAAGTGTCTAGACTATGTAAGAGCACAAGTAATAAATTTTTCCAATAATGTATGCAGTTTGAAAGTTTAAAGCACTCAGTTTTCCTCAAATGGTCTAGGCTCTTTAGTTTGGGTTGTTTCAGACAGACAGCAGAAGCTGAACAGATATTCCTGTGATCACCAGGACTTCTGAACATAGATTGCTACAGAAGGACTGCTGAAACTCAAGCTGTGTGTGGCACTTCATTATCATAAGAGCAAGTCAAGCTTTCATGACAGCATTTTCTATCTCCAAGGTATTATTTCTAGTGCTTTAACATAATTTACTAATGATGAAAACTAAAAACTCAAAATATTTTTGGGGAAAAGAACTGAATTACCAAAAGTCACAGTAAACCCAAGAACAGAAAGTAAATGCTAACTATAAAAAAGTAAGACTACCTTGAAGCTTCTCGCTATCTAAAGGTCTTTCCAAGTGTATTAATCTTACTCCTCAGCCTTTTAGTAAAGACACCAACAATCTCCATGACATTGTAAATGCTATTTGAGCTGCAAGAAAATAAAAGGTTATGGTGTCCCATTGGTGAAAACAGTTTTCTCCAATATGTTGTGGAGCCTTTTCTGTAAAGGTGATCCACAAAGCCACTCAGGAAATATTATTTTAAATCATGTTTCACACTAGTCTCCCTTAAAAAAATAAATTCTAAATACTTTGGATAGCCTATTGTAAATTATTTTGCATTGTCCTGGTTTCAGTCAGGATAGAGTTAATTTTCTTCACAGAAGCTAGTGTGAGGATATGTTTTGGATTTGGGATGAGAAAATGTTGATAAAGTGCTGATGTTTTGAGTTGTTGCTGAGCAGTCAAGGACAGTCCAGCTTCTCGTGCTGGGCTGCCAGCGAGCAGGCTGGGGGTGCCCGGGGAGCTGGGAGGGGCTGGGACAGCTGACCCAGGCTGGCCAGAGGGGTACCCCATACCATATAACGTCATGCTCAGTATATAAAGCTGGGACGCAGAAGGAGGAAGGGATGGAGGGACGTTCGGAGTGATGGCGTCTGTCTTCCCAAGAAACCATTACCTGTGATGCAGCCCTGCTTCCCTGGAGATGGCTGAACTCCTGCCTGCCCATGGGGAGTGGTGAATGAATTCCTTGTTTTGCTTTGCTTGTATGCACGGCTTTTGCTTTCCCTATTAAACTGTCTTTATCTCAACCCATGGATTTCCTCATTTTTACTCTTCCGATTCTCTCCCCAGTCCTACTGTGGGGCAGTGAGCAAGCGGCTGCATGGGGCTTAGCTGCTGGCTGAGGCTAAACCACGACAAGTACTTACAGTGCTTTCTTGCAAATTTGTATGACACAATCTCCCAGATTGTACAGTCATTTCTCAGTGATTTTCAGTGGGACTGTATGGATTAACAAATGTTGTTGGACATGATTTTACATTGTTGAATTGTGTCTACATACAGATTAGGTTTCATGTGGGATTGTAATTGACTTGAGCCCGCTGTACAAGGAGTAATAGCCCAACAGGGAGCAATCGCTCAACATATTTACATAACCTTCATGAAGAAAAAAAATCTTTATCTTTCTCAGGGATTCTCTGGTAAGATTTGCCTGATTTGCTCTTATATGAGGTTTTTGCCTGCCAGTCATTCATTGAGAACCATGTACCTTTAGTGCAATTCTGCAAGTTCTGTTGGCACCTGAACGGTGTGCATGCTGTTGCTCTGTATCACAAAGGTGTGTGTTAACACCAAATGTGTTTGATCTTTCATTGGTGAAAGTGTTCCTTGTCTCTGCTGTAAGCTGGGATCAGTTTTCAGGAGCTGTTTTCAGCTGTGAAGTCATTTCAATGGTCAGTTTTCAGTCATGATAGCTGCCGTTATTTATATTAGAAGTAGTTGCTTCTGTAATCCTCTTTCACAGTGAATTCTTAACATTCCTGAGCAGATGAGCATTCTCTGGGCATGGAAGGTGTTTGCTGACTGAGAGCATCTTTTGATCAATTCCTTTATAAAAAAAGCAATGCATGATTGGGAAGGAGGTGCAGTTGCATCTTGAGCTGAGGGGACTTAGAGACCAAGGTGTGATAATGGGGGAAAGTGGGAGCAAACGTCAGGCTTGCTTGGATGCTTACACCATTTGTAATTGAACCCATTCTAGCTGTGGCAGGGAAAAAAACGAAGTGGAAAATACATCCTCTGTTTCTCTCCAGTTTATATTCTAAAGAAAATAATAGAATATCTGACCAAGGAAGAAATGCACAGGTAAAAAATTTTTCTCTCTCTTGTTTTCCTGTGTGAGTGGGAATTTTTGTCCAAAGAAGAATGAGACAAACAGATCATGTAAGAAAAGATGAACTTGAAAACATCGGTAATCTCCCAGAATGTTTTCACAGAGAGGCCCAGTACTTTATATTTTGCATAAGGACTATCTATAAAATTTCTTCCATTCCTATTCATTTCACTGGAATTTTTAGTGTGTATGATATGCATCTATTTATTTATTTTTATCAATGCCTGAGCTGTATTTATACAGAATATTTTCAAATGAAAAAGGTTTATGTTGTCATCTTATGCTGCTTTTTTTCTAGGATACATCTGACACTTACATGACAATGCTAGCTTTTTTTCCCTGTCTAGTTTAAATCTCCCCAAAGTTATCAGGCTTCTAATGCGTCAGTGGGTCTGTTTCCCGCAAATTTTTATTCTGCAGTGTAGATTGTTATTATTTTTAGTCTTGCTTTTTTCTTCATATTTTAGCTTGTGATAAGTGCCCTTTTTTCCAAGAGCTGAAGATGACTATATGTTAAAAATTAAACTGCTTTCCTGGCATTTTCCATTGTCATATTTCCCATTGGTTTGGGGCTTTTTTCATTCCTGAGCGATAGTGAGTACAGTTTAGCTACACAACTATCTATAATAACCTGTTCTGAACAACACCACAGCAGAGAACCATGTTCTCTTTGGGAATTAACAGCTGCAGGAAATAATTCTATTTCATAAAATCATAAGATAGAATATGCAACTTGAATTGTAATGCTGGGTTTAGGAGTCAAAAATATCCCTTCTTAATCATGTGGTCCAAGGCGCCAGAAGACATGCAATATAAACTGAGATGCATGTGTGTAATATTTATCACCTGAAATAATGAAACACAAAATATTAAGGGATATACAGATTAGGATACCCTTATTCTATTTCTTTAATTAAGTCCAAGCTCTGCTTCACTTATTTCACAGAACTACTCATGGAGTGAGATACCAGTAGAGATACTGGTACGGCAATCACCCCTACTTAGGTCGTTCATCCTTCAGTGGGAGAAATGCATCCAGCTCAGCTGTAAGAAAAGCCAAACAGAACAGGACTAAATTCTTTGGTGCTGTACCTAGATTGTGCTCAAGAGCCCGGCATCATGGAAACCAATATGAAGCATCTGCTGCTCTCCCTCTTTCTCCTTTGCCATCTCACGCCAGTTACAACATAAACCTGATTACCTGTGCCTTGATATTTTCAACTTCATAACAAAAGCAAATCTTAACATTAAAGTTTGGTAATTGATGAAACAAACTGATCGTACAGGCAAAGAATTACCCTAAGTGAAGCAGCCACTCTCTTGCAGCTTTAAAAAGGATTAGTACTCGTTGTAGATGGGACAGATGGAGATTTATGAGACATATTCTTTCCCTCCCCTTTGTAGACCAAACTTAAATTATCATGGCATCCCCACTGAAGCCAGTGCAACACCCAGTTGTGAGTTTTGCAAATCTCTAAGTGTCAGTCTATAACATTGCAAAAGCAGTACTCAGGTTCTCTAGTGAAAGTCTACAAAGACCTCATTAGATAAATGTTTCCACCAACCAGTATTTCTTTGAAGTAAATTTCTGGCCTGAAATGCCGTGCCGACCTATTTGCTAAAAATTCCACTCTCTGTTTAAAGGACATTGTTCACTTAAAAATCTGAAAATAAAGAGTGCTTAGACATACCATCTCTTACCTCAATCTTCTTGACATTTCACCAATTATATTCCTTCACCATGTTCCCTCCTCCCTTTCTTCTGTCATCTGTCCTTTGCTTCTGTTGTTTCTCAAAAGCATGTTGATGTCAGAAAGCAGTTACTTATTTTTCTTCTTTATCATCATTCTTAGTTGCTTGGTGGATATACTTAATATGCTTCCCAGATACCCAGTTTTGTGCCACACTTATACAGCTCATTCTAGAAGGCCCCGAGGAATTAAAATATTATGTTTTGTAAACTATGTAAAGATGACCATTCACTCTGCCTAGAAAAAATGTTGTTTTATTTATATGTAGGGTTTTTTTGTGACGCATGCTAAGATTTTTCATGACTGCATCAACACTCAAAACTTTAATATACATCCAACAGTAAAGAAGTAAAGCAGTAGCTGCACCTACCACCAAGTGCTACATTTTGTACAACAGCAAAAGTACAGAAAGCACGTTAGGCATGGGATGAGGTGATAGTGTATTTTCAAAGTTCATTGGTCAGCACACTAGGAACATGCAGAGGTCAGCTTGGAGAATTGAGTAGGAGTGTAAGTCCAGGACACTGAAAAGTAGCCTGGATCTTTAATAAATACAAATTGTCAAAGCATCGGGTTTATATTCAGTTTGAATTATGGTTTTGTAGTGCAAGAGAGCCCTCGATGCCATCTTGAGGCATCACTGATCTGAAATGAGAAGCATCACTTCTAAATCACTGAATGCTCATTTTCTCAAATTCTGATCCATGCTGACTCTTTTTAGTTTATGAGATCACAACCCATTGTGGCCTGGCTGCAGTCCAGGGAGCAGAATAGAGTTCCAGGTCTTTCTGACTGTAAATTGAATTACTCCTCTTGACATTAAAGTCAAACCAAAGTCTCATCAAGACAGCACTGCCAAAGCAGTCTTAGTATGACGGATTGATATATGCCTGAAATTTGTGTTTCAAAAATTGATTATTTTTGCTCTTGCTGTGCAAATACAGTACATTAATGTGAACAAACAATTATGAATGCATGCATTATCAGAAATGTCTTGGGATTAGGGATTTCTGAATTCCAGTTCTTTTATTGACTTTTATCTTGAAAGTGTGTCCTTGTCAATTTGCAGGGTCCTTCTGAGACCTTTGAATACTAATTACTAGCTACTTAGAAACATATGTGCTGCACAGACTATCCATTCCCCTGGGTATCGCACTGGTCCATCTTTTAATATTCACTATCCAGTGTCCAACTGCAGTTTATATAGAAATCTTCTACCTTTCTGCCTTTAGACATTATTTATTTACTACTTAATATTGTGTATTAGTTCTCCATCAACTTTTCCTTTTTTTTTTTTGTTTTGTTTTGCTTTTGAGGGTTACTAGTATTGGATCTTTGTTTTGAAGATGTAAGATACTAAGCTAATTTGAAATGAAACAATTATACCAAGTCTATACCACTTGGAAATGCAGGCCTCCAAATCTGGTCTGTCATTTACATGGTTGCCTAGCAAATAACATACCATGTGGCGTTTCTGCAAGGCATGTTGTTAGTGACTTTGAAATATATACTTGCAGCCTGGGGATAAAAAAGACAGTCAAACCTGATCCCAAGAGTAATCAGAAGGTCACCTGTAACTGACAGTCTAAATGTAATCTTCTAATCAGCCAACCGCTCTAGTAGAACATCAGGAATGACAAGAACAAAATATAAAACATGTGAGAGACAAACAGCCTGAGAATCTGGGAGTAAATGTCTCTGTGCAGTTAGCTATTTCTTTTGCTGAATATTCAAAATATATTTTAACTTTGAGGGTGAGAAGAATACGTGAAGGTCTTGTCATACTTCTGATTCCTTCTATGATGGAAAAAATAACTGTAATATTATGGTAATATTGTCAGAAGCTATTGCTCCACCACAGAGAATGTTTCTCAAATGCAGTGCTAACAGGGAGGAGAAATAGTTCATTCAAGTGTTATTTACCAAGCATTCAAGTAATGCTTTTCATTGCCATGTGCCTTGGTTTTATTAGATTTTAGTCTGAAACAGGATTTTGGTCTACAAGGCTTTACATAAATCCTAGATATAATCTTTAGCAGATACTGACTCCACCCAATTTTAGATTCAGGCAGTCAATATGTTTATCATTCTAGGATATTTGCCTTCCCATAACAGTTTCTTTTACCACTGAAGGCAGTACATTTGGGCTTAATTCCATCTAGCCTTCTAGGAAACAAGAATTTGCCAATGCTTACTTCCTGGGTGAAAACATTGCTGATGGTGACGAACCCTTTTCTGCACTTCAGCGAACTATCGTGCTCTCTCTTTCCCCTTTACTTCATGGCATCATACAGCAAATTCTCTTTCTAAGCAACCATAGGAAGAACAGGAACACTACAAAAAGATACTGACTCAAGAGGTGGGCTGGACATGAACAAGCAACAATATGTCAGTCGAAAACCAGGCAACTGGAATTGCACGGTTGTCCTGCAGCATTGACACATTTGTTGGGCTCCACCTTGGCTGCTGACTCCAGCACCTGGCTACTGAAACTTCCTCAACGCTAGGCTCTAAGGTTTTCTTAGCAGACATCAAGCTGTCCGCATTCACACTGTGCAGGCTGCAGTGCTGCACCGCTGCCTGTGCAGCATCGCTCACAGGCACAGGAGCCGGTGGGCCAAGGAGTCTTCTGCCTCCCACCGCAGTGCCAGTTACCCCTGGGGCAGTGACCAGGTGCAAATGGAAGAGGCAGCTTGCTGGTATAAAACCAAAGCTATAGATTTAGGTGCTGGTGACAATGGCTGCTGGTTGCTATCTCCATAGGACTCCAGTACTCCAGATCTGTTAACGGCACTCAAGCAGTTAACAAAACATTGTAGAATTAAGTAAAACAAATCCTTATATTCATTAATCTGTGATGATAGTCTAATTTTCAGAATTCAGGCATGACATAACTGAGATACATACGGTGACATAAATAGTCATATAAATTCAGTTTAAAAACTCACAAGAAGCTTTAAAACAAGACAAACATTAGCATTTTTATATGGCTACAAGAAATGAAGTAGATAATTAAGTTAAAGAGAGTAAATTAAATTACGCTGGTTTCTGTTGTGTGGGTTTTAATGTGGTTTATATCAGGAACTATAAATTTAATTGCACAAATCAGTCTTTCACTAATGAATTCCCTACTCTTGTCCTCCAGCTGTAAAAGGCAAGCTTTAATATTTTTAGTATTTAATATTTTTCTTTCAAAACATATTTTAACTTGATTTTTTTAGCTTTTCAGATGTATCTTGATTTTTTTACAAGTCTACTTATATAAATCAACAGAAGAGAGTCTCAGAACAAGATAGAGAGTTGAGGGTGATGGCTGGAACCTTGAAAGCAAAGGCTTTGTGAGTATGTGCATTTTTCAGAGTTCAGACTGATAGGCTGCAGAACTTAAAAAGAAAATCATGTCTAGTGACTTTCCAAGAGTTTAAGGTTATTACTTGCCCATGGAAAGAAGCATAAGAAGATGTAAATGTGCAACAAGTTGGACAACTATCTGTTCTGGAAAAACATGGGCCAAACTTAAAGGAAAGAGAGAGGAGGAGAAGAAAACCCAAATTAGACTGTAGCTCTGGGGTCTGACACAGGCTGCAGAGGAATGATAGAAGCTGAAAAACAGACTGTGCGGGAAATATGTGAGCTCTGTTGTGACCCCGAAGGTCAGGCAAGTCTGTGTTTCATTTGGAGATTGAGCCTGTAATGAGAAATCTTTCTAACAAACCTTAGGCCGGGAAGCCACAAGCAGAGCAAGGAGATGGCAACACACAGACAAGGGTCTTCACCTATTTAGTACTTCTAGTACCCCTCTAAACACTTCTGGGAATTCAACGGCTTTGAGCCAGATTTGTAACATGCAAAAGACACTTTTAAGCAGTTCTGGTGGACTTTTCAGCTTGTGTTGTGCCCTACAGAACAGAAACCCATTCTACCTGGATGAGCTGAAATAATTTCTTTTGATGTGTTTTGAACAGTTCTTCAGATTTTCATTTCAAAGTGTAAAAAACACCCCAAAAATAATTAAAAAAGAGTCAATTAAGAAAAACTTTCTATCAATTTCAAAAGATCTTTCTTCACTTCACAGTTGAAACAGAACCCGTTATTTGCACTGCTCTATCTTTAGTGATATGTTTCATTTCAATCTCAGAGTAACCTTAGTTAGAAAGAAAATAGTGACTGACAACCTAGCTTTTAATTAAATGGATTGATTCTATTGTACAAAATGGTATCTCCAAACTCATCTATTTTAGACAACTTTTCCAATTTGAGCTTCCTTCTAGGATCGGTGAATGAAGAACTAATTTCTATTTCAAAGAACCAATTATTCTGTTTGGTATGGAAGCATGCTAAAAGGCAGATAGCTATTTTCTCTTAAATTCAAGCAGTATGTCTAGCCAGTGGCATCTTTATTGATAGCAAATCTGCAATAAGAAAAAACACATCTTCTGATCCTATTCTGGGCCTCATATAATTTCAATTCACCTGCCAGTGCAGTTAGGCCAATGAAAAATCAAGTATCAAGCCGGAAATAAATGTCTGATCTTATCTACTTCTGTCCCCATTGTAACTTCTGCCATATACTGCGATAGTTAATAGAGGAAAGAGCACTAGTCCTCTAATGAACAGACAGGTTTAGAGGAGCTTCCTAGGGAAGCAAAACCTTGAGAATATTCTTTTGCTATAAGGCAGAACAATTTGTCCTTCTTTATGGAGGCGGTAGTGTATTTAAGGCACAGAATCTGTTTATGTCTCTGAAGACGGAGCATCTGCCACCATAAAAAACACAACCAACTTGTCTTCCCTCCTACCAATGAAGCTCTGTGAGCTCCTCTATGAACAACACTCATCTCATCCCTGCCCATCTCATGGAAATACTTAAGATTGAGAAGCACAAAATTGAAGGTCAAATAGATGGAGATCAGTAGCAAAATTAATTCTTGTAGTCTGAGAACTAATCCTCTGGAAGTAACAAAGGAAAGGCCTACATTGAACTACCAGATCACAGGATGGACATAAGGTTTTGCTGTGCAATGAAAATGACAAATGCAACTAAAGGGAGAATGTTTTTATTGTAGGTAGGGAAGCAGAGGGAAGCATTCTCAATCCCCAGCTGTGAGAAATCAGGTAAGGAAGGCAAGAGACCAACATGGATGAGTCGAGATTTGATGGGCAAACTATAGGTCAAGAAGGAAATGCATAGACAGTGGAAGCAGGGACAGGTGTCCTTGGATGAGTACAAGGACGCTGCCTGGTTGTGTAGGGATGGGGTCAGAAGGCCAAGGCATGGCTGGACCTGAACTTGGCAAGGGATGAAAAGAATAATAAGAAGGGCTGCTACACACAGGTCAGCCAGAAAAGGAAGGTCAAAGAAAGCATAGCTGTCTTGATGAGCAAGACTGGCAGACTGCTAACAACGGATGAGGAGAAGGCTGAGGTACTCAACGACTTCTTTGCCTCAGTCTTCATTGGCAGCCTCTCTTCACATACCTCTCAAGAGGATGGACCACAAGGTGCAGACTGGAGGAACAAAATCCCTCATGCTGTAAGAGAAGATCAGGTTTGAGACCACCTGAGGAACCTGAATATATAGACATAGACAGATCTATGGGACCTGACGAGATGCTTCCCAGAGTCCTGAGGGAATTGGCTGATGTAGCTGCCAAGCTGCTCCCCATGATATTTGAAAATTCATGGCACTCAGGCAAAGTCCCTGGAGGCTGGAAAAAGGGAAACATTGCACCCATTCTTAAGAAGGTTAGCAAGGAGGACCCTGGGAACTACTGACCCATCAGCCTTACCTCTGTGCCAGGGAAGATCACGGAGCAGATCCTCCTAGAATGTATACTAAGGCACATGGAGGACAGGGAGGTCATTCGAGACAGCCAGCATGCCTTCACCAAGGGCAAGTCCTGCCTGATCAACCCAGTCGCCTTCTAGGATGGAGTGACCACATCAGTGGACAAGG
>NW_010538311.1:15019-20359 GCF_000687285.1 Phaethon lepturus
GTGTTCAAGAAACGTGTGGATGTGGTGCTTCAGGACATGGTTTAGGGGACATGGTGGCGCTGGATTAATGGTTGATCTTGAAGGTCCTTGATGGTGCTTGATGATCTTGAAGGTCCTTTCCAACCTAGTGATTCTGTGATTCTGGAGAAATACGGATTTTAATGGTGGACTGTTGGGTGGGTGAGGGATTGGTTGGATGGTTTCATCCAGAGGGTAGTGGTAAATGTCCAGATGGAGATTGGTGACAAGTGGTGTCCCTCAGGGGTCTGTGTTGGGAACTTTTATAGGGACAAGTACTCTTTAATATTTTCATCAATGACATAGACAGTGAGATCAAATGCACCCTCAGCAACTTTGCAGATGACACCAAGCTGAGTGGTGTGGTTGACACACCTGGGGGACAGGATGCCATCCAGAGGGACCTGGACAAGCTCAAGAAATGGGCTCGTGTGAATATCATGAGGTTCACCAAGACCAAGTGCAGGGTCCTGCACCTGGTTTGGGGCAACCCCTGGAATCAATGCAGTCTGGGGGATGAAGGGCTTGAGAGCCACCCTACGAGAAGGACTTGGATAAAAAGCTGGACATGAGCCAGCAATGTGCACTCGCAGCCCAGAAGGCCAACCATATCCTGGGCTGCATCCAAAGCAGCTTGACCAGCAAGTCGAGGGAGGTGATTCTGCCCCTCTGTTCCGCTCTGGTGAGACACCACCCAGATTGCTGTGTCCAGCTCTGGAGCCTTCAGCACAGGAAAGACATGGACCTGTTGGAGTGGGTCTAGAGGAGGGCCACAAAAATGATCCAAGGAATGGAACGCTTCTCCTATGAGGACAGGCTGAGAGAGTTGGGGTTGTTCAGCCTGGAGAAGAGAAGTCTCCAGGGAGACCTTATTGCAGCCTCCCAGTACTTGAAGGGGGTTTGTAAGAAAGCTGGGGACAGACTTTTTAGCAGAGCCTGTTGCCATAGGACAAGGGATAATGGTTTTAAACTAAAAGCGGGTAAATTTCACCTAGATGTAAGGAAGAAATTTTTCCCAATGACGGTGGTGAAACAGTGGCATAGGTTGCCCAGAGAGGTGGTAGATGCCCCATCCCTGGCAACAGTCAAAGTCAGGTTGGATGGGGCTCTGAGCAACCTGATCTAGTTGAAGATGTCCCTGCTCATTGCAGGGGGGTTGGACTAGATGATTTTTAAAAGTCCCTTCCAACCCAAACTATTCTATGATTTTATGATCCTAGGGTGAGACCTGGTCTAGAATCTTCTGAAAATTCTTGTTGTTTTTTTGTAATTGGGATGTAAGTCTCAACAGGAATGGGTTCAGAGAAAGGCTACAACTCTGACCACAATAACTGAATTCACATCTCATGGGATGAGGCCGAAATAATTTGACATAATTTTGCAAGGCAGAACAATTCAAAAAAAGGCTTTTGAGAATCACCAGAAGTAAGAAGACATAGTTAAACTGAAGAGCAATGATGCACAAAGAGCAATGGGCCCATAAAGGGTCTATGAACTCAGACTGGAAATAGATAGGCTTCCTGTCATCAGAGGGTAGAGAACCTTTTACTTTCTCTATGCTAATGGTGAATAAACTCATTTTAGAATGAGTCAGAGTTCTTTTATAAAAACAATTACATAATGTGATTGTCTGCATTGGAAAAGGAGATAAGGAGTTATAAAGCAGGAGTTTCTGTTTAGTCTTAAATTCCTTTACTGCTTAATGACTTCTCTATGTTATTTGTTCTCCAAAGTTAACGAAAGTATCTCAACTGCTACTCTGGCCTCTTGCAGGTATAGGAGATGTAGCATACCATGTGTATTTCCCTGGCCTGGTCCTGTTGTCCTTTCTTCGACAGTGGACCATAACTTCACACAGAATGGCACATCAAGTCTGACTCCAGTTTCAAGAACAGATGAATTTTTATAAAAGGAAAGGACATGGGAATGCTATTTTGTCCTCTAAGAGGCATCTCTTTCCTGCACAGATGCAGGCTAGCAAAGCCTTGCAGAGTTGTCTGCTCACACATGCATCTGGTTGCTTGTAAGGAAATCCTTTATGCTCCTCTGGGGGACAAACACCACCATGTCCTTCTCCAGAAAAAAACAACCTACTTGTTTGAAACAAACCCACATAAGAAAAGGAAGCCCTGAGAGACCCAGGTCCTTCTAGACCAGGAGGAGTTTTCTTTGTAATTGTTCCGTTATAGGCATTTAGGCTTCTTAAATATGGTGCAAAGGCAAAAAAAAGATACCAAACAGCTTGTTGGTCATTAAAGAATACAATAGGCAGTGTGAAAACCATGTGGAGTGAGCTAGGAAAAAAATCCTAGAGGCATACATAATCATTGCTCCTTCTTTCTATATGTCAGTCTCTGAGAATGGTGTATCTCCACCTTTTATTGCACACAGTATTTGAACTGTCACTGTACTGAATAGAAATTCTGAGGAAGGTGTCAAAGCACAGTATTGAAAAAAATATTTTGAAACTGAGAAGGAATGATTTCTGTAAATGTAGAACAAGAAATTACTCCTCAGTCTGTTCACACACAGCCTAGTTTCTGAAACAGTTTATAGTGAAAGACATGTATAGTTACAGGTAAAGGGATGCCTGTTCTCTATCACAGCTTTCTTTTGTTGAGTATTAATCAAAATAAATATGTATGCATGTGGTTTTATATATACACACACACAAAATAAGCATTATAGTATATTAGAAGAGAGGTCATCTGCTGACTCAAACTGTTTGAGCCATATGGCCACAATTGGTTACATTCCATAGAAAATACTATGAACAAATGCAGAATATGTCTATAGAAACAATATATTTTCCCACCAGTAAAAAAACATGTCACACTGCTGACAAAGCTCCGTGACTGTACAATATACGTAGAAACATGCTAAGATTCTTGTCCTGACTGGTTCACTGTATGAAGCTTAGCTAGAAGGCTATTGTCCAGGTAGAACAGAAAGATGAAGCCCATAGTGTAGGATATGACTGCTTTCTCCTTCTCCTGACCCAGACAGAAAGATCGAAAACTCTTGATTTCCAAGAAAGGAGGCTCAACACAAACTGTGCCTGCTCTCTTTGTGCATAGATTTCTCTGCCTCCGTCACCATCCAGAATTTGGCAGGACTGAGCACCTGAAAGAAAGGGATTCTGCAAGTCGTAAAAGAGAGCGTATTTCTTTTATTCCCAACAGTCTCTAATGTCACACATCTCTGGCTTGACTCATCAGGATTATTTTATGTCACAGTAGTTTT
The DNA here is from genome assembly GCF_000687285.1 of Phaethon lepturus. Classification (NCBI taxonomy): domain Eukaryota; kingdom Metazoa; phylum Chordata; class Aves; order Phaethontiformes; family Phaethontidae; genus Phaethon; species Phaethon lepturus. Next base: position 18,281 of record NW_010538311.1, read on the forward strand.
CAGAAAATACCAGGTCTGGCCTTGCTGCAGCTCCCATTTGCACTGACAAACTCCTTACAGGATGCAACCTGAGCTCTATGTAGTGAGAAGTAAAATAAACTACATCTGGACCGAGGCAGTATTCATGCTTGTCAGTTTATTTAAAACTAACCTGTTAGCCCTTGGCAGGAGTTTTCAGGCTCTGAGGAGTTATCTCAGGAATGAACATCTATAAAGCAAAAAGGAAAGCAATTTAGAAATATGGCAGTGTCACAAAGCTGGTCAGGTCCTGAAGACACAACTGCCGTTGGAACAGTGTGCCCTGAATTAACAAACTAACTGGCAATTGGGTTGGTCAATGTGATTAACAGCTGTTCTATGGGTTGTCTGCCTCATTTGGTGCTTACGTGTACTGAGGGGCTGCTGTACTGATGCAGGAGAATAAATGAAGTCTCTGGGACTGCGGAGAAAAACATCCTCTGTTTTTTAAGGGAAGCTGAAATACATGTAACATTTTGATCACATAATTTAAACCCAGTTCAAAAGAATTAAAATGTCCACCCTTTAAAGTGGTCTTCAGTATGATAAATATGATGACATGGCAATAAAACTGGAAATTGTGACTTTGTTGTTCAGCTGTTTCATAGTTTGGCAGAGAAAGTGCTGATGGGCGCATGAATGCATAAAAGAGACTGGAGAATCTTGGCTGAGTCTCTGTTAATAAGGCTTTATTGAAATAGAAATATGCCACAAAAGTACAAAGCCAGCTAAAATACCTCACAGCTGAATAAAGTCAACTAAGACAAAGCCATCCTGCTGGATGTTATCAACACTGCTAACTCACATTGCTAAAGAATTAGTTTCAGACTAGTTAGCTGCTTTCCTCTCTTAGTAGGGGTCTGTCAGCCATACAATTGAATTTAATTGAACTCCCAGGATTCTGAAAGATGTCTCCTTTGGTTTTGTTCTTTTCCAACACAAACTTACTCTTCAACATAAGGCACACTGCGGGGGGCAGGGGCGACACACATGACACAGGTGGTGACTAGCAAAATGTTTTTTATTCAAGAATTCTTTTTTTAAAGCAGGTTTCTATATTTTTCCCAATTTCTCTTCTTTGAATACGAGATGCCTACATCTGTTATTGCTGTCTTACACTTTGAAAAAAAAGCTATTATTTTGTAAAGAGTTTTCGTTTCCTGTAATTGGCACTTAAGTTTTCAGCTTCCTCAAAAAGACTACGCTTTACTCTCATGAAGCTGAAATGATTCCTTTTTTCTTGGAAATACAGACAGAATAAAAGCTAAAGGTTTATTAAGGAAAACATATTCTCTTTCTTCTTTTGTCCACTTTGATGATGTGGGACAGAACTGTTGTAAATTATATTTTCTCTTTGAAAATTTTTTTAGCATTTCTAAATGTAAAACTATGTGCACATATCTGCAGTCCTCAAGAGAAATATAATTACTGTAAATTCCATGGTCTGCCCTATTTTGTTCAGAAATCTAATCCAAAAAAACCTCAACTAATTTATAATTTCCATTATATGTCGAATAAACTTCTGCTATTTCCACATTCTAAGGAGAAGTCCCTTGCTACCATATTTATTTATTTATTGTTTTGTTGTTATTTCATTTCAGTAGAATAAGAAACCACCAGCGTAAAAGACTTAAATAATTATCTCTTATAAAACTTCCTTATGTGGGAAACAGTTTCTCACAGGAGATAGTGACTGTTCTGTGTCAAGGCATATCTGGAGTTCAGTCACAGCTTAAAGTGTATTTCTGTACACCAACCAAATTACAAAGACAATTTGAGTGGAAGAACATAGTAGGGGGAAGCCTCATCAGTGCTGATATTGTCCCTGGGAAGTAGGAAAAAACAGGAGATGACTGTGCTTCACTCCATGTATATGTCTAGACACCAAAGTATCTGTGGCTCATTGTAGCTCAACCTGGGAGCTTATGACCTTCCCTTTTTCTGACTCTGTGTATTTGTGTGTTTGTTTTATCACAATATTTGGGTAATTCCTCTTCTTTGTGTTTCTGCAGTGTGCCTGCTGGAACCCCTGTGAGATCACAGAATCACAGAATCATTAAG
>NW_010538312.1:0-2050 GCF_000687285.1 Phaethon lepturus
CCCTCCTCCCCACCCTCTCCCCCCTGGCCCAGGGCCTCACCCCAGCAGGAAGGAGGAAGCCCCACAGTGCCCATGGGGCACCCACAGCCCCAGTGTGCACGTGTGTGTGCGTGTGCATGTGCGTGTGTGTATGCAGTGTGCGCAGTGTGTGTGTGCAGCGTGTGTGTGCACACAGTGTGTGCATGTGTGTGTGCAGCGTGTGCAGTATGTGTGCAGCATATGTGTAGTGTGTGCGTGTAGTGTGTGCGTGGGAGCAGTGTGTGTGTGTGCAGCATGTGCGTGTGTGCATTGTGTGTGTGCAGCATGTGCGTGCAGCTTCTTGTGCACGTGTCGGTGCAGTCTGTGTGTGTAGCGTGTGCGTGCGGTGTGTGCAGTGTGTGTGTGTAGCTTCTGTGCGGCTGTTGGGGCAGCGTGGGGGTGTAGCACGTGTGTGCAGTGTGTGCAGTGCGTGTGTGCAGCATGTGTGTGTGCAGTATTTGAATGTGGGGGGTGCAGGGACCACGTGTGCACAGTGCAGGGGTGCGATGTAATTGTACAGCATGTGAGTGTAGCACGAGTGTGTGCAGTGCAGGGGTGCAGTGTGAGGCTGCAGTGCAGGGTGCCATGCAGGGGTGCCGTGTAGGGGTGCAGTGCAAAGGTGCTGTGCACAGCTGCTGTGCAGGGGTGTAGTGCAGGCTGCAGTGCAGAATGCAGTGTGAGGCTGCAGTGCAGGGTGCAGTGCAGGTGTGCCGTGCAGAGGTGCTATACAGGGGTGCAGTGCAGGGCTGCAGTGCAGGGTGCAGTTTGATGCTGCAGTGCAGGGGTGCAGTGTAGGGTACAGTGCAGGGTGCAGTGTGAGGGTGTAGTGCAGGGGTGCAGTACAGGGTACACTGCAGAGTACACTGCGGGGTGCAGTACAGGGGTGCAGTGCAGAGGTGCCGTGCAGGGGTGAAGTGCAGGGGTGCCGTGCAGGGTGCCATATGAGGCTGCAGTGCAGAGGTGCAGTTTAGAGGTGCAGTGCAGGGGTACAGTGCAGGGTGCAGTGTGAGGCTGCAGTGCATAGGTGCCATACAGGGGTGCAGTGTGAGGGTGCAGTGCAGGGTGCCGTGCAGGGGTGCAGTGCAGGGGTGCAGTGCACAGTACAGTGCAGAGTGCAGTGCATGGTGCCGTGTGAGGGTGCAGTGTGAGGGTGCAGTGCAGGGGTGCAGTGCAGAAGTGCCGTACAGAGGTGCTGTACAGGGGTGCACTGCAGGGGTGCAGTGTGAGGGTGAAGTGCAGGGTGCAGTGCAGGGGTGCAGTGCAGGGGTGCCGTGCAGGGTGCAGTGTGAGGCTGCAGTGCAGGGGTGGAAGCAGAGGTGCAGTTTGAGGGTGCAGTTTGAGGGTGCAGTGCAGGGGTGCAGTGCAGGGTGCACTGTGAGGCTGCAGTGCAGGGGTGCAGTGTGAGGGTGCAGTGCAGGGTGCAGTGTAGGGGTGCAGTGCAGGGGTGCAGTGCAGAGGTGCTGTGCAGACGCGCTGTGCAGGGTTGCATGCAGGGTGCAGTGCAGGGTGCAGTGCAGGGTACAGTGCAGAGGTGCAGTGCGGATGTGCAGTGTGAGTGTGCCGTGCAGGGGTGCCATGCAGGTTGCAGTGTGAGGCTGCAGTGCAGGGGTGCAGTGTAGGGTGCTGTGCAGGATGCAGTGTGAGGGTGCAGTGCAGGGTGCAGCGTGAGGCTGCAGTGCAGGGGTGCAGTGCAGGGTACATGCAGGGTGCAGTGCAGGGGTGCAGTGCAGGGGTGCCGTGCAGGGTGCAGTGTGAGGCTGCAGTGCAGTGCAGGGGTGCAGTGCAGGGGTGCAGTGCAGGGGTGCAGCCTGGCGATGCAGCACCCTCGGGCAGCGCCATGGCACACCGCAGCGGCACGGCGCAGGGGTGCCAGCAGGCAGCGGGTGCCCGTGGGGGTTCAGGGCCAGCGCAGGAGGTCCGGCAGCACCCACAGAGCACCCACAGAGCACCCGAAAACCTGCCTCGGCAGGATCAGGAGCGCCCAGCACCCCCGGCGGCCCAGAGAGGGGGGGCCCACCCTGGCAGCCGTGGG
>NW_010538313.1:0-17148 GCF_000687285.1 Phaethon lepturus
TATATTTTGCACAGTGGAATTTCAGATTATTGTCTCCTGCTCTGTGTAAAATGCCATTCTATGTTACTTATGTCACTGCTATGAATCTTGTTTAAAGGACGCAGAGATCAATTAATTAACAATTTAATTAGAGTGATAAAGCAAACGTAATTAGGCAGCAAATTTCCATTTTCCACTGAAGTAAACAGAAGCATATCAAAAAGGACTTAATGAATTCAAGTTGAAATAACTGTTTTTTTGAGAACATTTGAGCACAACATATAGAATGGATAAGATTGAGACACTGCAAATAAGAAGTGTGTTGACCTCAAAAACAGAAAGAAAAAGGCCCCCAATATCGGATGCTTTTGAGAGAAATGTATTTTTAATAAATGGAAGTACACTAAAACAATTAGTATGTTTTCAGAGGAGAGAGATGGGGGTAACATTTGAAATAGTAAAACTAATCTTGCCTTCAAGAGCATGCTTCAAATTTAACATGTATTTGTTTCAGAAAAACATCTTTTACAGCAGATCTTCAAGAGTAGTTAGCAATTGTTTGGAAACAGTCTTGGCATCATCTCTCTCAACCTTGTATCTGGACTGATGTAAAACCTTAATTGTGCTGCAGTAGCTGTCTGATAAGTAGGGATTCAGGATTCAGATTGAATTTGTACAGCTCATCAGTAGGTAAGTTAATTACTCCATACATCTGGAATGTTCTGTCACAATGTAGTTCCTTTCAGATGCTGTGAGAAAGCGAGTATTTAGAAAGGTAGTTGGTATGTATATACTCTGTCCTGTGAATTTATAGATCTATTGCATCATCAGATTGACCACTGTGAGGACGACTTGTTTCATGGCGTACATGGCAGAGTAAAGCTGGAGGTGAATTATGTCTGGTGTATCATATTTATGATCCTATGTCAATTTTCATGTAGACCATGTATCACTTTCTTCCTTTGTTGCACCATTTCTTATGCCTGCAATCACTTGTCACACTGTTTTTGCTGCACTTCTATTTGCTTTGCTATTCTGCTTTCATTCCTGAGGTCTGAAAGGAATTCTGACTTACCTCACGCTCTACAAAATTTCTTAGCTGAGCAAGAGGCATGTTCAGAGACAGCGTACTACAGTAATCCCGAAAACATGTACTCACTGTTATATGTACGTATGGAGACTTAGTTCCCAGAATAGTGCTTTCCATGTGTAGATAAATCCAAAGATTTAACACTGCAATAGTGGATGACTGCAGTAGGCTCTGTGTCAAACTTTTGAACATTCAGAAATGGTTGATAATTTCACAAATTCTTACCATTGTGTAGTTTCATTCCTAAATGAAGTTCACGTAATTAGAGAAGTCACCAGTAAAGGATTTTTTCTAAATGTCACAGCTCAAACCTAGCTGTATTCATTTTGATTAACATGCCATCCGTGAGCTTTAAAAAAAACCCAACATGAGCACAACTGTTTTCATGTGCATACAGCATTGTTTGATCTTTTTCTTTTTAAACACACTGGAAGGTATAAGCAGTATGCAATGTAGGGGATTTTATTCAAGAGCTCCTTCTTTCATTTCTCCATTGCCTCTGCTCTCCCATAGTCTACTTGCAGTTCCACAATAACTCTTACTCTGCCTCCCCTTAGCCTTGTCACAGGGGTCATGGCTGAGAGTTGGGAAATGTATCAGGTCTGTAGTTTCCTTGAGAAGGAGAAAGCAGTGACATTGATGTTGATTGATGTTCACCCTTATCCAAAAGGGTGCAAGTACCTATTTAGAGTAAGAGGTGGGTTTTTTTACTAAACGTTAATTAATGCAGGTGAGGACTATACATGTGAAACTATAGTCTGTGCTTTGTCTTGGAACGGTTTTGAAATTTGTTAGCTAAGCACATTCTAAAACAAAATAGGAAAGCAGCCTCCAGAATATATTAGTGCCTTTCTACTCAATTAACTTCAGCTTTGAGATAATTGACTTCTGATTTGTTGAGAAGCCTAAGTTAAGGTAAATGGTAAGCTAATGATTCAAAAAAGTTAAAGAAATTTAAACTCAATAACATAGAAGTGTTATTAAGCAGACATCTTTACACTGGTATTGTTCAGCCATACTCTGTGCTGGTATAGCAGCTTGCTGCTGCTTAAAGGAGGTAGTCCTCTTTTATCTCTTGTGTCTCTCCCAATGCTTGATCATCTACTCCCATTGCTATGCCTTATTTTGGCTCTAAAGCTTTTGATACCAATCAGTCAGTTGGATCAGTTCGTTGATCTAATGGAAAAACTAGCCCACCTTGAGAATGATTATTGTGTTTGGTTTGGGTTTCTTTTTTTTTTTTTTTAGATTAACAAACCTATCTCACACTCTGTATGTCCTCATTATCACAAGATCTGACACAAAGAAGGTCACTGTTTATGTCCAGAAGAGGGAGGAAGTGCCTATTTCAGTTGTTGAATTGGTTAGACTGAAGTAGTCTGAAAACACATCTATAATAGATGTTTTTTTGGAACAGAGTTTTCTGATTTACTTTAAGTTGAATACTATGTCAGTTAACAAGATGAAAACATTAGCCAAGTCTTACCTCATTAAAAGCAAGCTATTAGATCTCTTTTAGCTTTTTGGGTCTAACAGTGTATAGGAGGGCACTAAAACATATTTTTATTTGTCATTATGAGAGGCAAATGTAGCTATGAGTAAATAAAGGCAGCAAGTTTGTGTGGTAAGAATAAAATTGTATTTTTATATGGTCACTTTGCAGAGTAAGACTGCAGTTTAATTTTTTCCAAAGCAAGAAAATTAATAGGTCAAGAGGGGAACAGCTAACTTCCTGAAAAGACTGAGATCAGAGCATGTAGGCCTTTACAAAAGTCTTTTATTGTTCTCTGTACTCTCCATCTTAATATTCAAGGAACAAGAGCTAAGAAAATACTATGTACCCATGTTCAGTATTTTTCAAAATGAGAATCTTGGCTGTTGGAGTCTTAGGGCACAATGAACACTGATTGCCTAAAAAATTATTTTAATAATTCAACCTTTTAGCTTGAGGTTTAGGGCAAAGTGTTTTGAAACCATTACATTCCTTTTCATTTGTTCCATAACCTAAAATGGATAAACTAATCTATGCTTTTGGGGGATGCAGATTAAGGTATACTTTGTGTCTGGGATGAGGTATGGGACAATAAGTTTAAATCTCTAATTATTTGAAATTATTGTACTTCTAAATCCCTGAAAATATGTCTTTAAAATAATGAAACAAGAATGCTGGCCATTGCTACTCTACCTCCTAGACACCTTCAAAAAATCACCCTTTTTAAATGTAAACTCTCTCTTTTAGCATGACCATGCAATGAACATTCAAGAAAGAGTAGTTTATAAATGATGAAACATTTGTAGTCTTTCCCTCCTACTTTTCCCCACAGAATCGTAGTTTGGAAAATGCAGAGCTGTAGACTCATGACATTTCTGTATTACATTGCTCTTAATTTCTCTACCATTTTCATACTCGTGTTTATTCATTTCCATTCCCTGCTCTTCTCAGACTTCCGTGGTCTTTCCCCTCATGCGCCTCTGAACAGTGGAGAGGAAGGCTTGAGGTACATTGCATTGCTAATTACTTTGGTGTTAGGAAGTCTTCTCATTATACCAAAGGCTCAGTGTTTGCATCCATTTTTAAAGTGCTGTGGGTAATCATTATCCTCTGTTTCAATTTATAGAATTCATTGTGGTCAGATTAACTTTAATTCTTCCCACTTTTTCTTCTCCCACCCACCCAAATAGGGCTTGGAGAGTCTCCACTTCTCTCAGGTGTGTGAGCCCTGGCATTGTTCTCTTTGTTGACTCTGAACAAAGATGTTACAGAATTGCAAACTTGTGAGTCATGTACTAATGTTTGTTTGTTAGGTTTCAGAAGAAGCTGTTTATTTTAGTAGGCAATTTTCATGTGTGAGGAGGTGAAATGTTGAGAAGGCAGCCCCTCATCAGTGGACAAACAATTCCTAAGAATTTAGCTAATGGCCCCCCTTCAGTGCAGAGAATAGATGGTGACAATTGTACTTCCAGAGTAAACCAAGAACTACTTGTTTGGCTGCTAGGTGTTAATGCAAATTTGTTCTTCAGCTCATTCAACCCTAGGGCTCCCATCCTTTGATTTAATTAAATGTAATTGGTTACATTGCTCCTCCCAGGCCCCTGAGGTGTTTTTGTTTATTGCTCACTCTTCGCAATAAAGCTTCAATTCAAGGCACAAAATGCTCGATAAATAAGAGCTCTTTATCCTGTGTTGGATTTACAGGGAGATTATTCCCCTCAAATAGTTTGGTTTTACTGTTAAAAGTGAATGACTAGTGAAATGAACTCATTGGGTGGCAAACCTAGCATATCCAGAAGCAAGGAAATAAGAAGGGTAAATTAGATGAGATTAGAACAAGAAATGAAGCTGTAATGTTAAATTAGTAAGGGATTGCAACTGGTGTTGTAAGAGCCATTGACACTTTTAAACGATGCTTCAATTAATAGGATTGCTGGTGGTGCACGAATATATTCTGAGGGTTACTTTTTCAAAGTTTATGATTAAATTGCTTGTGTATTTTTATTAATGTAAGGTAATGTTTTAAATAACAAATGCATCAGGTAGCAAAAATAGACCTTAAGAAAATATTTTAGCATGTTTTTCTAACTGACAATAATATTATATTTGGTCTGCATAATTATATTATTCCACTTTGGATTTAAAAATTTTTGTATTAAAAAATTTACAATATATAAATGCTTTCTTTAAAGGGGAGGTGGGAAGTGATTGTGCCCCTTTACTTGGCACTGGTGAGGCCGCACCTTGAATACTGGGTTCAGTTTTGGGCCCCTCACTACAAGAAGGATGCTGAGGTGCTGGAGCATGTCCAGAGAAGGGCAATGAAGCTGGTGAGGGGTCTGGAGAACAAGTCTTATGAGGAGCGGCTGAGGGAACTGGGGTTGTTTAGTCTGGCTGAGGAGAGACCTTATCGCTCTCTACAACTACCTGAAAGGGGGTTGTGGCGACGAGGGTGTTGGCCTCTTCTCCCAAGTAACTAGCAATAGGACGAGAGGAAATGGCCTCAAGTTGCGCCGGCGAGGTTTAGATTGGATATTAGGAAAAATTTCTTCCCTGAGAGGGTGGTCAAACATTGGAACAGGCTGCCCAGGGAGGTGGTGGAGTCACTGTCTCTGGAAGTGTTCAAAAAACGTGTGGATGTGGCACTTCAGGACATGGTTTAGTGGGCATGGTGGTGTTGGGTTGATGGTTGGACTTGATGATCTTAAAGGTCTTTTCTAACCTTAGTGATTCTATCATTCTGTTTTATTCTATTCAAAAGGAACATGTTTTCTGTATGTAAGTGTATATGCAGGGTATTTCATTGTTTAGAGATGGCAAATAGCCTTATCAATTTATATTGTGTAAGTCCCTCTGCTACTGTCCTGAAGGTAACTTTGAAAATTTTAGATTTATCATTGTCTTCACTTAGCATTTAAGCATTCTTGCATCCAAGTGGTCTTTTTTCCTTCTGGCAGTGCTCAGAAACATGCGTAGTGCTTCTGTCTTTATTTGGGCTTTGCTTTCTCTCTTGCGATGGGATGGGATGGGACGTGGCTTATTAATGCACCTGGCTCTGCATTAGTATCACAGGATCCCTCAGAACAGGTGGTGGAAAAGAATGAAACTCCGTAATAGTTTGAGTTTGATTTCACAAACGTTTTAAGCCCATCTAAAAAGGCTCTGCTGCTGAGGGTGAAGACTGCCCTTCCTATCTTTCCTTCCAGACTCTCATTTCCATTCTGCCCTGTCACCATGGTCAGGCGGTAAAAGAGTATGAACAGCAAGGGAGGAGGCAGGACTAGATCAAGGGGGATGGCAGAACTTAACACTTTGGGCAGCACTACTGATGTAGTCTCATGTCCTCCTGTTTTGGCTTGTGGTCTCCTGTTCTCACTTCTGTCTCATCCCATGATGAGGCCACTTGGGGAGCTCTTTCTGGAGAGCCAGTAACAAGCTGGAGGGTGGACCTCCCCCCACAATGTTATGAATGGAATTGTGCCTTCTGGTGGCAATGGGCATTTTGGTGATACTTGTAAAGAGTTGTTCTTTTTTTTAATGGTACATTAAATTTCCCATGTGCAAAGTTATTTTGTTCCTGAGCATGGTATGTATTAGCCATGGTATGGCTAAACCATCAGCCTGTGATTGGAACTTCCACAGAAATAAAATGGAGAACAGATTGTTAACAGTTGCTAAATCCAAACAAATTTCCCTCAGCATCCTGTCAACTAGCAGGGCTGAAACAGGTGAGGAGCAGGTGAATTCATGGCAATGTCAGTGTGAGACAATGAACCTGGATGCAAGAAGGTTTGAAGGAGGATTCTGCTATTGAAGGCCTGGGAGAATGAATGCTAAATATTTAGCAAACTAATCAAAGGGTAACTTAAAACACAGCTTAAATTAACTTAATCAAATTAAAAAACACACTAACTTAAATCTCAGTTCTTAATTTCATCAACTGTCTGATTGTAAAATAATACTTTGTTTTGGAAAAGTTCTTCCAAGTCATGGCAAACAGCTGCTGCTGTTACAGGAGTTGTAAGGCTGCCACAAATTTAATGCTCTTCTGAAACCACTGGAAAAAACAGAGATGTTGAGTCACAAATTTATTCTAGCCATAGTAATATGATAGGACTTACTTTCTGACAGAGTATCAGCCCTGGGCTGAAGTCTGAATGGACACTCATAAAAAAAAAATAAATTTCAGGTATCAAACACAAAATCCTGTGAAGCAAGATAATCTATTTGATTGCTTTGTTATTCAAGCCTGTTATTTGTGGGTATTTTACTTGGATTTGAAAAGATTTACATAATTTCTTTTTATTTTAAAAGATGTTTCTCATTGTCCACGTAGTTTATATCCACTTAAGTAGAAAAAAAAAGTTTCATAGTTTAAAGGATCTATTTAAAGTTATCACAATGTAATAAGATGCCTCCTGTATATTATGTAAGACCTGCTTTCACTAGGTAAAGTGTATTTATATTAATAAAATAATATAGAAAAAAAATCATTATGTGAATAGAAGGCCCTATTCAGAAAAGGTCTTCAAATTTCTATGTGGGGTCAAAACACTTTCAGAACTATGAAATAGAATATAAGTAATATTCCTATTCCTGAGCTGTTATAGACAGAAATAAAATTCTCAGAAATATAACTATACTTATAACCCAGAGACAAATAATGGCATTCATTCAGCAAATAAAAAGAATGAATTTCTATTCAAGTCATGGCTAATCTGAACAGCACCCTAAAACCTGGAACTAGAGCATTGTAAAATGCTGTGAACCTACCAGAAAGAAAAATGGATATTTTTTTTTTATCCTCAGAATTTCTAGTAAGTATGTCTTCATTAAAAAGAAAACATTCTTCATTATATCAGCCAAAAACATGGATGAAATTTATGTTATTTACTGCTTTATTGTCTTCTCTCACATATGAAACAAATAGAACATTTAATATGAACTGTTGTAACTTCAGATTATTAGGATTTTTTTTGAAAATTCAAATCAGAAACATGGATATAGGTCCTCAGTGAGTAGCTCACATTGTCATCAAACTGAAGCAAGATACCTATCATCATGAGTTAATGTTTTGGGTTCAGTGCTTTTCACTGGAGTCCAGTTAATATGAGCAAATAAGTAAACCATATGAAGACTGCATTAACAAGCATGATTGCTGCTCTTTAGACATGACATTTATTTTCTTTTCCCTTTGCTAGTTAAGTTTTAACAGCTTTATTAAAAATGTCTACTGCTATGGCAGTGTACTGGCTTCAGAGTGGCTTAGCCATGCACCATCCTCCTTCTAGGGGCATACCTGCTCTGGCCTTCTTCCAAGCACATCTCTGACATCATCGTCTTCCATGCATCTCCTCCATTTCTCCTCCTCCAGTGGCTGCCATGCTTTCTTAAAGACGTCTGAGCAGAAGTGCTGCGTGCTCGTTTGACTGGTTGAAGTTATTTGGGGGAATGGGTTGCTCCCACCAGTTTCAGAAGCAACTAACTGCCTGGCACAGCACAGTTCATGGTCTTGTCTCACACAGGTCTTTCCTAGTGACCCTACCAGACCCTGCCCTTTATGCCTGGTACATGGCACTATTCCAGTATAGTAAGCATAGTGGGTTTTCCAACACATTCAGGGCAACAGATTCTAGAGGATGTTATCCTCTAGCTAGGGAGGAGGTGAAAGCAGAAGTTGTTTAAGTTCACTGTTTGTCATCTACCTATTGTAGTGGTAGTTGCATCACAGGATTGTTACAAAACTGGTACAGTGAAAATAGTTTGAAAAACATCTATTATTGGGACAAGTCCTTGTGTAATTGCCATGGTTTTTTATATATTTGCGCACTTTGTGGAACAGCTGCATATGCAAGAGACTTGTGTTGATCTATTGATACAAATCATTGAGGTTGATGCTGAAGTCTTGCCTTAGCAAGGGGGATTAATTTTTCGTACCTGAAGAGGGAAATGAAAATCTAGATAAAAGAACACAAGACTGTGTCACAGACAGTATTAAGTTAGAAAGTACATATGATTTTTTTTTTTTTTAGTCTTATTGTAAAAAATTTCTTGGGCTGAGCGTGCTGTACAACAAACACATTAACTGACAAACATATGTAAATGTTACTCTGACATGTAGAAGCTATGGTGAACTTTGTGTCCCATTTGTGGTAGGCTGTTGATTTATCAGGTAGAACATATGGATTAATATCACATTGTGGCCTACATCAGAAATAAAACCAGCATGAACTCCCTTATGGATGAAGAATGGTGGGGGGGTGTTGGAATACAGTTAAGTCTACTGGAATATTAATTGCAGATTTCCGGAGTTGCAAGTATTTTGCTGTGGGCTTTGTTTTTAGCTATTGCGTCGCGTTAGTGGGAATTCACATACTGTGGTGATGAGCGCAGTATAATATAAGGATTAGATAGGAGCTGAAATAGAGCCAACTGCTGGGCTCTGTTGATACAAGTCTGCCAGCAATTGCTGTTCCTGTACTACTCAGTTGTAGGCCTGGATTTTCAATAGAAGTGCCAAACAATTTGTTTTGTACATCAGTGGGGAAGCAAGTTTGTTGAGTGGCAGATTTCCCACCCCCACCCCCCTGTCTTCTAGAGAAATTCAGCTTTCATCTTATTTTCTTCTTTTGGGTTTGAAGGTATAGTCTGTCATTGGAAGAGCTATTTTACTAGCATAATCTTTTGCGAATATTCCCCTCATTCCCTTCCAGTGAAGGAAGGAAAGGTTGTTTTATTGTCTTTACTCTCCGAGGTCCTGCTTTTTGGAGGCAGTATTCAAAAGCATTCCTATTCTAGGATCTTTAATGAGGCATATTAAACTGCTATGGGTGATGCTGTTGCCAACAGGAAGACGGTATTTCTTAGTAAATACTGTTAGAAACTACTGCCTGATACTTCAGATTGGGTTGCAGTTGCATATCTATTACGTCCTTTTCTTGGTCTAGGAATGCTTCCAGGGGTGTCCTGAATCATATATATATGCTTAGGGACCATCTTGGTTCATTACAAAAGCTCTGTTTGCCCAGGCAAGAGTCTGTTTTATCAAATGAAAGTATTTATTGCATAAAGGCAGAGAGAACTTCTCTTGAGGTCTTTGGAATGGGACATAATACTTGTTGAACTGTATGTTGATAGACCCTAGGTTTACCATGCCAAATTGCAAATGCCAGCCTGATCTTCATTATTCCATCTACTGCTTATTTTGTTTTTCTCGTTATTTTTCCATGCACAGAGATTAACCCATTGGGATTTAAAAACAAACAGGCTCTACCAGTGTATGATTCGAAGAGTTAACTTACTCTTGATGTGACAAAACAAAAATGCTGTATTTGGTACTGAAAAATCATATTCTCCAATAATTTACTTAAGTAGTTCACTCATTTGCAGACTAATTCCTTGTTATGGGAAATAATTTTCTATTTCTTGAAAATCTGGTTAATATTGGAATATTTTTATGGAAATAATGAAGTTTGTAGGTAAACACTAAGTATCTGGAATATGGAAGATGTCCATAAAGAATATTAACTAACTTTTTTTTTTTTCTCCTTAACACGATAAGGTCTGCCAGTTTTGTATAATTTTATTCATTCTGCTAGGACTGTCTGTTTACTTCATATAAAAGTAAAGCAAATGCATATAGTGCCACTGCTGCTTTCACACCTCTCCTTCTCAATGCTCCCTTCAGCATTCTTAAGTCTATGGTAAATTTTTTTAAAGTATTAATTATATTCTTTAGGTCAAAAAAGCTGGAAAGTTCTCTATGGAATGTTGGTGTTATTGCCGTTGCTGTGCTGTGATATCAACATTGCTTTTAATAAATTCTTCATAAATGTAAACATCATTAAATCTTTTGACCAACTAAACATCAACTCATGAATTTACATAAACACTGCTAATGAACAATTATTTATTATTTTGCATCTCTGCAATTTACTAACAGACTTTCAAGACAATAGTCAATTTTGGAATCTTAATTTTATAAAACCACTAGTATTTTTTTGTCCCCTTCAACCATTTAATATGTAAATTAGGTATTCTCAAGCTTAATGTTATTCATTTTTTATAAAGCAAATACATCATTAATCTGATTAAGTTCTTGGATGAGAGTGCTGTCCTCAGATCATTGTGGATCATTTATTGTTGGGCATACATCCAAAAAAATAGATTCAAGCATGGCACTTACAGTCTAGATTTAGTAGAACTGTTGAAACCCTTAAACGGCATTTTTAGAAGAATGGAATAGCAGTGCTTACTTGTAATGGCAAGCATTATGCAAAACTTAGCAACACTTCTTATCCTTAACTGCAGCTCACTGATAATAATTCAGAGCTTAGAAATTATGATGTTCTTTGATGCATTTTAAGAGCATAAGATAATAAAGTGAGCTTAGCGTATCCTAAATCCTGTCATTATTGAAGTGTGTTGGTCACCACGAGGTACATTCTGCCAGCAGCACTAACCACCATAGAGCTGCAGGCCCCTTTTTTCTCAACCCTGAAGTTGACTGTGGCTTCATGTTAACAGATGACTTCAGGTCACCTTGAACACCCACAAGAAACAGTTAACAAGAATATGAATTTTTTTGGTGTGTGTGCTTGCTGAAAACATGTTGGAAAAAAAACCTGACAACTTTTCACCTGTGGTAAATTCATGACTACTTAGTATTTTCTAATCACTGCTGCTAAAACTACGTTGTTCAACGTCAGATCAGATTGTAATGCTTTCTAAAATTGCTAGACAGTTGGGTTCTTCTGTTTTCCTTATGTGAAGTCTATTAAAAAGGAGACCCATTTATGTGTGCTCTGATACCTTTGATAGAGGCATGAAATCCGATTAGGTGTGCAACTTCATTGGATTCTGAAAGCTACTTTAAAGAGAATAAAATTAGAAAATAATAATTGGTGATGTTGTTACACAAGAAAAAAATACACTTTTAAAAGTTTTTACATGAATTTCTTTCAACAGAATAACAGTCATAATGTCTTTATCAGTAGAACAAGTGGATGCAACTCTGAAAACAGAATGATTTGGTGGATAAAAAGGAACAATTTTTTCAGTCACTGTTCTATTTCCACACGGAAAACAAAACCTTCTGTGTTCCGCACAAGATATATAGCAAAACTGAGTTTATGTAGACTTGAAACAAGTGTACTTTTTATCATTAAATGAAGATTTAACATTAAATTTTTATGTGAGGGACACAGGAGACTTCAGGTTTCAAGTAGAGAGTAAGTTCCATAGTTATTTAAAATACTCAGACAATTACATCAGCAGTGCTGAAATAATACAGGAAAAATTGTAGTCGTCTTACAAGGTACAGGCCTAAACATCATACACATTTTCTAAAATGTGATAACAATAATTTGTAAATTTTGTGTTTGGGTAAAATCCTAGTCATTCAAAATGCCAACAAAATCAACCCAGGTCTGGGAATACATGCACTTAGAAATAGTACCTACATATTAGAGTAGCTAGATCTTCTTTAAAAATAAACGAATTAAATGTGCTTTCCATAAGACCTATACATTATCTTTTTTTCATTAAAAATACTAAAGTCTCCTTTGTAGTTCTCCGCAATGAGAGGATTGACTAATGAAACCACTTACAAATTTTTGTAGCTAAAAATGTCTTCCAAATGGTTAATCTTCTAAGAGTGGGTTCAAGGGGACATTTAATATTTCCATTTGCTGCATTTTGTCTTTGAGACTATTTTAAAACTAGGACTAGAGCTTATAATATTTTAAGCACTATTATGATATTAAATATTTCTCACTGATGTAGATGCAGTACTGCACATAATTCAATGTCACAATGTCACTGTAGATTAAAAGGATGTTCTGGCCCAGGGTGAGTGCTTTATAAAATTTTAGTCTTAGAATGAAATATTTATGATTTTAAACATATCAAATACATTTTTTTCCATTGTCATCTTGGAGAAAATGTCAGTTCAACATAGATAAATATATACATTCTATTTTAAGGCAGAAATAGATGTCTTTTAGATGGATGAACCAAAAAGATGTGAATGAAAGGAGTATGAAGTAATAAAAATATTAATCAATGGCAGTTCTTAGATCTCTACTAAAGACTATGGATTTATGTTTGGAGATCTCACTTTTGTGACTGAAAGTGGTTTTTTTTTTTAGTGTCTGCAAAAAAAAAAACAAACCCAAAAGCGTTTAGGCTCTGGGGCACTCCTATCCCTCTTCTGTATGAACCATCTTCCACTTGAGCAGTCACTGGTTGAAGCAATTTTCTTGTGCTCCCACACAGTCAAAGGAAGCTTCAATGCTTGTCCCGCTGGTACCCACTGAGGCAGCAGCAAATGGAGTTCCTTTCCCCCTGATAGAAGGGGTGTCATCGGTAAGGTTACATCTGCTACATATATGCCCTTCTTGGGTTGTTTTGGAGGAGTCATACCTCTGGTAGGTAGAGTCTTTTGAGAAGTGTGAACTATTGTAGGCTTTTCAAGTGTGCCATTTCAGAACGTGTTTATTTTTAGTCAGCTATCACATACTGATTGTGCTCAAAGCATCACTTTAAAACCATAATGCCTGCATTTTGATCTGAGGATGAATTTTAACAGTATGGCTGACTACCACCAAAAGATTTGAGCACACTTCCTTCCTTTTGTCATTTCTGATGCTTTTTTGGCCCCTAATTAACAACTTTAGAGCTTGTATCTTTCAATATGTTATTGCAGAATTACAAATGAAATAATAATTTTACAGTAACTTTTTCTGTGGACATTACTGTTCCATAGAAAACTGAGTTTGGGGTTAAGCTGATCTGCAGCGTGAATTCTTAGCAGTAGGTAAGTCCGTCTATGCAGAGAGCTAGTACAAAATAGCTACGATTATTCTAGGCAAATTCCTTAGTTGACAGACTCACAGGGATCAATATGCAAAAAGCTCAAATGAAACAAAGCAAGATCCTTCCTTCCCAGTCTCTCATGTATCTTTGGGAAATAGGCTAAGTGAATATCTTAATTGCTTTGTCATCTCCTCTGACCTATTGGACTGTGCTCACACTTCATTCTTTCTTTGCTGTCTTGCAATATGAATGTGAACTGCTTTGTAATACTTTGTGAATATTTTACCTTGACTCATTTGTTAAAATGTTATTTTTATTAATATGTTGGTTTGGTCTGGTGAGTTAATGAACAAGAAATGGAAGAGTTACTTGAGATAATCTACCAAAGTGAGAATTCTAGGGATGGTGTTGGAGCAGTTGTTGATGAAGATTTTATCACTAAGTTTTACTTGAATTGCAAAAATTAACATACAGGACCAAGAATGCAAATATAAAATTCTACAAGGGATCTTGTCAAGTAAAAGTGATGTTTCCTTTTAGTAGGGAAGAGGATTGCCTTCTGTAACTCTAACAACTGTCTCTTGAACATCTATTGAGCAGGTCTTGGCTTAGCACCAGTTTTTTTCTGCTTGTTAATGACTTGCAATGCGAGATTTTTTACAGGCTGTGTTGTTAGGTTGCAGGGGGGTTTTTTCCCCTCTTAATGACTAGATCCAGAATTATATGGAAGTCTCTTAGAGAAGAAAATATCAAATTTTCCCCAAAACGTCAGGTGAAACTCAACCTTTTGACATTTATTAGGGCTCCAAATGTTCCCCAGAACTGTTGTATCTATTAAACTCTGGATTGGAATATTGCACAAGTTATATGGATGAATATTGTAACTCTTCTAAGTTTGAATTTATATAAAATTGGCACAACGTTAATGATTATAACCTAAGGGAAACTTTAAAGTACACAGGTTTGATGCTACAATATATTGGTTTTCAATACTTACAAGCTGAATGTGAGAAGGAAATGCTTAAAATCATAGGGAATGTATAAGCAGGTAGGTGCAGTCTCTTTCTTATTATGTAAATCAGCAGTTTTGAGGAAGAGCAATTTAACATTTTCCTGGGGCGAGGTTCTTAGTTTCGGAAATTTAATTGTAGGTTTTGCATTAAACTGCTCTTTGTTACTTCTATAACAATCTGTACATCTCTTGATTTGTAATTTAACAGGTTTAGTCACCACACTTGAAAGACACCACCTTCTCTCTGAGGTCAAACAAGAATAAAAGGTTGCTCACGCAGAGCAGGCTGGCTATGACAGTGAACAATGGAACTTGCTAGCTTGCTGTTCAGTTTAGTTCCTAGAGCCTGTATTTGCTTTCCAGTAATACGTTCCGTAGATACATAGAACAAATTTGCCATAAAACAATTTTTTAATGGCTAATCTCTGGCATAGCCTCAGAGATTATGCAAATGACAGCAAAATTATTACTTTGTGAATTTTGTATTACACAGTAAAATTACAGGCAGAAGTTTAAAAGACAAAAACAATGTTTAAGCCAACATAAGATAATATGATCTGTTTGTTGAATGCACAGAAAGCAGGCATAGAGCATGGACAGCCAAGTGATACTTGGTTCTCATGGGTCAGAAGGAGTTTTGTGTTTGAAAAGCTACATACTTTTCAATATGATTCTATAACATTATAAAGGAAATGCACAGTTGATTCTGACATTATAATTCTATTATAACTGTCTCATCAGCATTAGGTGGTGTGGCCTAATTCTGACTTTTTATTATAAAACTTGGTTTTTGTGCAGCTGTATATTAGAAATCTAATTAAAGAAACAAGTTTCTAGGGCATATCTTGTCTAATAACGTACTTTTACAGACAGAACATGCTCATTCTGAGGTTCCATTGCGTATCAAAACTGAACCTACCAGTAACTACTATTTGGAAAATTACATTTGGTAATTCATTTGTGCTACATCTTAAAACTTTTTTTTTTTCTTTATCATAGCAGTGACTTCGTGCCCAGTACTAAGTAAAAGCCTGTTGTAATCCTGGCCTATGAACAGCTTAAGGTTCAGCATTCTTTCCTCTTCTGTGTCAGGTTCTCTGTCCCCACCTCTGTAGAGGATATAGTTTTATAAGAGGTGATGAATGGTGAATTGTTGATCTTCTGAAACGCCCCATTGGATCTTTCTGTTCAGAGTTCCACCTTGCTAGAACTGAAGTCCAATGCTTAGCATTTTAAGGATGGTATTTATGTTGTTATCTATCTTACATAGATCTTTTATATATCTTACCTTTTATATATATGTACATTAGTGTGAATCGAACATCACACCTGTGTTAAAAACTACATTATTTCAGTCCCTTCCTCAAGATTTTCATTTATTACTGAGGAATATGTGATTTAGGTATCCCAAAAAATAGGGTTTTTTGTATTGCTTTACAAGAATGACTGCACAAAATATAAGCAATTTTAATATGAAAAATTTCATGATCTTTGGAAAACTTTTAACTGGTTTCCGGTGGGAAAATCTAATTGAATACTTAGAATAATTTTAAATTGATCAGAATTTCAAGCCTGCTGAAGCAGATGCAGTTTTGACATGTATTTTCACAAATTGTTTTCCCGTTTGTCAACCTGTTACACTGCAGGATCTTCACTGGGTCAAGTGTCAATGCTTCTGAGCCTGCCCTTGTTCATAACAACCAAAGACAGCTCTATTTCTCTGGGACAATGAAGCACATAGTTTTCAGGATAAAACTTGCACAAGCTTGAAATGAAGATTTGTGCTGCATAGTTCTTTAACAATGGAAGAAGCTAATTTTAAGAGAAATGATTATTCAGTGTATACCAGTGTCAGCTTTTGCAATCATCTATCAACAGTGACGAAGGACAAGAAATTGCATGCCCATGAAAGACACAAGGAGGAGGAGAACAGAAGAAAAACAAAACAAAAAACAACAACAAAAAAAACCCCACCCCAACAAAACCCAAAGTAAGACAGTGGTATGACTTATCTGGAAAATGGAAATAAAACTTAAAAACTAGATTTAAGTACTACAGCATACAAATATAGGTAGAGATATATACTACTTCATAGTATGCTAAACCTCCTGTAAGTAGACAGCAACTGATTCAGATGGTTCATTTTCCATCTTCAGCTATTTTATGGCTTCACCCTAATCTTGGTGTCAAATACAGTAACTATGAGACTGCACAGTTAGCGCCAGATGATCTGGCTAATCTGATTTTTTGTTTTGGTCGGGTTAGTTTTCAGCTGGATCAGCACCCTAATCCAACTTGCTGTGCAGTTTCATGGGAAACGTTGAAGTAAGCCAGGAGAGGGAAAGAACAGGACAGCCCTGTTTTAAGAGCAGGCCATGGATAGCTCAAATTAAGTACAAATAAAGCTTTGAAACTCCATCCTTATTTGTGGAAAATTCAGCAGACAACAGGTAATTTGTCCCTGAAATTTTTGAGTGGGATTCAGTTTGTGCCATTATTTGTTCTTCAGATGTGTGTTTGCTTTATTCATAAATCTTTTAGTAAAGTTTGGCTATTTTTTAAAAAAAGCAGATGAACCCAAACTCAGTATTTAGGGTTTTTTTAATGTACTTTATCTTTGCACAAAATTCTCTGTTGTACTTTTATCGGTGAGATAAAAATTATTTGATTGCAGCAGTAATCAAGTACATGCCTATGTACTTTATTTGTTCATACTATTTTGGCTACTTTTTCATTGTGGTTCAGCCGGTTTCTTCCTTT
>NW_010538313.1:17179-65183 GCF_000687285.1 Phaethon lepturus
CTTCCTTTCAGAATGATCTTGAATCCATAATTTTTTAGTGGCTGTCGTTATGATACCTCTTCTTTCTGGAAGAAAGAAATAAGCTAGCCCACTTTTTCAGGCTTATACTGTTAGGAACAGCTGAGACTATTTAATAACTTGCTGCTGGTGAAGGCTTTCCTGTTGCGTCTCTCTTCTTCTGAGCACCCTTTTCCTCGGTCCTTTTCCTGTTTCCAGCAGCACAGCAACTCACATGCTGAAAGATGTTCTTTCATGACTTGATGCAATTTACTAACACGGTAGAAAACTGCACAGTTTTCTGCAAATTTAGTAAACTAACTAAAGGAGATGTCCGGCAGGTACCAGCTTGCATGAAGAGAGCGTGTGCCTTACAGGACCATGTGGCCAGCAGAAGGGTAGGGAGCAACGGGAAGGATGGACCTCTCTTTGTTTGTGTTGCGTTATTTAGTCAGCTCACTGAATCGGACCACTGTATGTGTTGTTAATTCAGAACACTTAGTTTGTGGTATATTGCAGTTATATATATTCTGGATGTTTCCTGTGTTGTCTTCTCCTAAAAATCAGGTATCTTACCCTTCCTATCTATTGTGATAAAGTGGCACAAAACCTGTGAGTATGTCTCATGAATAACTACGTGAAGTATTGTAGTTATTTTGAAGTAAATAGTAATCCTAATTTATTGTTAGAAAACTACTTGAGGGGGTTCCAACCACTCCCTTTTATGGAAAATTATATGAAAAGTTTTTCCTTTAAAAAAAGAAATTACAACAAATGGTGTTCAAAATTCAGATTATACTTCTTTGAAATCTATTTCTGGTTATTATTTACAGTATCCAGAAGAGATGCAAGACAAAACAAACATTTTTGGCTTTAAATATAGGAAGGGGCTATAAAAGGGTTATAAAGCTTTACTTAGCATGACATTGTGAGCAAGTGAAGGACTAAGTTTACAGCTGTAAAATTTCTCATATTCATGGCAACATTTCTTTTGTCTGTATAGGACCAAAATTTCACCTGAAGTATTGAAGACTATTATGAACAGCTATTCTCACTTGTCGTACCCAAGCCAGAGAATTTGATTTACGTTTCAAACCTATGATAACCCATGATACTATGGTCAGACAAATTTTACACTGTAGCAGGCTAAGTTACTGTGATGCGGGTGATGTTAGGTAACTGGCTGTGGTGCAGTAATTTGATTGAGAGTTTGAACTCTTAATAATGCCTTTATTAAATACATAATTTCTTGACAAATTGGCATGTAGCTTTTTGAAAGATGCATAATTTTTATTTAAGGGCTCAAAGAGATGGATAATAAACTATCTCTCCATACAACTCTTTCAAATAGTTAATTATCTAATTAAAATGAGCATCTTATTCCTAACCTGATTTCTTTCCAGCTCTGTCTTTGGGGTTTTTATTACTTGGTTGCTAGATTAGAGACTGCTTTACCTTTTTTCATTTTCATTGGCATACTTTTACCATTAATCATTTTGTATTTTTGTCAGGTATTTAAGTATGAATAGATGCTATTACAGACCTTTTCTGTCATAGCTGATTCTGTTTACACTTATCATTTGAAATTTACCAAGATAGCTTAACCTTCATCTACGTAATATATCCATCAATAACTCTTTTTATTTTTATTAATATAGTTTTAAAGTTGAGATATAATTTTTGCTAAGTCTTAGAGCACTTGGTATTACAACAGCAGAGGCTGTAATAATGCGGCTGAACTTAGTTTTTTTAAGAAGAACAAGAAAAATTACATTCAGGTTGCTTAACAAGTCTACTGCTAATTGTTCTCATTTTCCAGAAAATAAGTTAACTAACAGCTTTCATTTTCTTTTTCTTTTTAAAAAATATTTGTAAATACAGTATTTGGTTTGTCTGTTCTTTTCTTCCTTTTCCATTTTCTTTCTAAAAAGTAGGGAATATGTAAAAGGAAAGGAGAGATATGCTTACCTCCATCCACAAAAAAAAAAACTCTCATAGAAGAAGAGAAGGTAGAATGATTTCTGAATTTAATTAAAAGCCGAAAAATATACTTCCCCCCGTCCCAAAAGTCAGTACAGTCACTTTTTGACAAAATGTATTAGTAATTTTTTTTTTTTTCTTTGACTGGAGAACATCCAGAAAGAACATAGTGAGTAACCCCGTAGCTTTTTATTTTTAACTGTGTTCTATTAGATGAGCTGTTCTTCTTAGTAATAAGCACTGATAATACCTGATATGAAAATTAATCCCAGATTGTGGAATAAACCTAGTGAAGGAATTTGCTTAGTTTTATTTTTTATCTTTTACAAATTTGTTTGTTAATTTGTAGTTTGAAATTTGGTGGAAGTGGGGTCATAATGCACTTGGAGACCTGGAGTAAGGTAAGAGTATTCTAGAGAGAGACGCACACAATATACACTGTACTTTTAACTGTGTAATATTTAAATAGATGTCATAAGTCTTTTCTTTAAGTGCCTAAGAGAAAATTATCTCTTACCATGCTGTGATGATAGCTATAACCCTGCTGTGCATGTGGGTTTTTTGTTTGGGTTGGTCTGGGTTTTTGGTGGGGTTTTTTGTGGGTTTTTTTGTTTGTTTTGTTTTTTTTTTTAATTTTCATGGCATTCATAGCAAAAGACATACACTGTAATGAATTAATATTTGGTCTTAACAACTGTTCCCTAAGCAGAACAATATTTACAGTTTTCATATCAGTTTTATCAGAAATCATGTTTTACATAAGTGAATGTCCCTTTACAGATGTACTTCAATATAATATGTACTAAACTTCTTCCCCCTAAAAAGTTCTCTGTGTTTTATTGGGTGCAAAACATTTTTAACTAAGAGGAAAAAAATGTAATGATGCTTTTAAAGAAAATATCAGACTCTGTGCTAACCAAGGATGTACTCAAGTGGCATGAATACTTCAGTTCCAGATGGGTCAGCTTTAGGGGTCAAGTTGTGAAGAGAAAGCCATCACACACACTTCATCAACACCGTGGAATGAGAGACCAGTGCATTTACTGAGCAATGGATTTCCAGTGAGCGTATAAACTAATTGGTGGATGAACATGCCCCAGGAGCAATGATTTTAAGGTCATAGCAGGCTCAGTGAATTGTGCTGACTTACACTGTGTCTCACTGATAGCTGATCTTACCAATGAGCAGTTTAGAGGCATTCAAGCCTGAACTCTCTTCCATGTGCCTTGAATGGCATGTCAGCGGTCACTGTTTCTGACATCCTTTATATTTGTCCAGTCAGCTCTAAATCTTTAGGTTGGGCTTCAGCGTACTCAGGAAAGAAAAGAGAGAAGCAATTATTTTCAGTCATTGAGTTCTGAAGATCTTAGTGTTAATTATGCCAAACACGGTTGGTTCATCAACAAACTACAAATTGTTGAAGAGAGAAGAGAGAGGGAACTGATATTTTTGGTGATCGAAAGTATTCCAATTATAACTTTCTATTTCTTAGCTTTTACTTTTATTTCGTCTTATTAATTTCAGTTTTGTAAATACCTATTTTTATATGGCGTGGCAAATTCACAAGCTGAAAAATTGCTGTAACATTATTTAAGAAACTAAATAGTGGACATCTCAGTCATATATTCCTTCCCTGGTAGTGGTACATTGCTTCTCATGTGTAAAAAAATTTTCTTTTGTTTTGGATAAATGTTTACACATTCTTTGTCTACTGTGAGTACAAAACAGAACCATGCAGAGGTCCTTTTAAATTTGCAATCAATTAAGGAATGCTACAGTAGCTCTAATTCCCTTTTTTGGAGGGGAGATGAAAAGCTAATTTGTTTTATGATTGCTAAGCCTTTGCTGTGAGTGTTTTCTTTAATTTTAATAGTAATTAAGTAGTTTAAAAACAACTTTTAAAATAATTTTTAGATAAAATTCAGCAGAAGGTCTGTTCAGTGTTGTCTATGAGCATGGACATGTGTTCAGTGATCCTTATAAAGTAAAAAAAAAAAAAACAGTTAACATGCTTTTGGCCTTAGCATTTAACATCTAATAATGATGACACTCACATAAAATAGTTTTTTAACCTGAAATTTTAGAAGTGTTTAAGTACAGTCATTCAATTCTAAGTAATTGTGTGTATTTGGGGGTGGGGGTGGGGTGTTAGATAGTATGTACAAATATGTGCATTCCTTGAGAATGTGGACTGAAAATAACAATAGAATGCTGTATTGTTAATTTTTGAAGTAAACCATTTATCTTCTGTAGTGTGTGAATCTATGTTAATCTTCATCTAAGAAGTGAGTAGCAATCAGGTATTCATTGTAAATATTTTTAAGACAGAAACAAGCTTGATTCCATCATTTGATGTAAATAGTATGATTTGCATAAGGGAAATGGGTTGCTATGACCTTCCTATACAACTTTGGTTTTCCTCAGAGCCCTCACTTTTAGACAGTAAGGAAGTGACCACAAACTTTCCTACCAGTATGAGTTAGAACAAGCAGTAGGACTGGTTGATAGTCTTGTATACAAGATTAAAACTTTATGAAACTGATGTACGTGGCATTTACTAAAATACCTAGGTACAAATTTGTTCCCACTTCTATGGAGCTGTATACCTGCAAAGAGCTTTGTGCTGTTGAAAGGAACTCCTCATTTACAGAATTCAAGTTTAGTTCAAAAGTCACAGAACACTTATAAGTACATTTTACAGTTGTTTAGCAAACACAGACCTTAAATATTCTTGGCAATTCTCCTTCTCAGATTAACTGGAAACAGTCAGAGTTAGAATCAAATATGGAATTAGTTTATATCCTTGTGTGTATTAAAGGAAGCAATATTGTAATTAAAATGCAGATAAACATTGTGGCAATCTCACATAACTGTAATAGGATGTCCTCATCATATGACTTCACTTCATTATACTCTTACTTTATCCTCTTGCTGTGTGTCTGCAGCAGTTGGGGGATATCAATATTCAATTACAAAAATTAAGTAATCAAATGAAATTTCTTTCACATTTTCTACAAATGACATTTTAAAAAAATACTGTTTCTGAACAGACCAGTAGCACAACTGCTTCAGTAACTCCAAAAGAAAAATTGCGTATTTTGGCTGTTATGATCATTCTCTGGTGTTTTGAGAACATGTTAAAATATTAGTGCATATGCATCATCCTTAACATATTAAGGACATTTTAGTGTAATGTTAGCTGGAAAAACTGGGAGAATTATGGCTAACAACCTCTTTCTTATTCTTAGCTATTCAGCTAAGTAATAGTATAAATGGCCTATTTGACAAAATGGGAGTATTTTTCTGTATGCTGTTGTATATTATATGCCATTTTAACTTTCGGGTTTTGTAGTGCTACTGTGTTTCTTGGTATGACATAAAACCAGCATCTGTGTGCTGTATGACTTTTCTGTGTAATGATGATGAGAAAGATGGATCTACTTTTCAAACCATTGTGGGATCACAATATCACAACATTCACAAGCTCAGAAATGAGGAAAAACAGTGCTAATAGAATTAGCAATAGAAGCAGTGTAGGTATTGATACTAAAAACGAGAGAAGACTAAGATACAAGGAAGAAATTTATCAGCTGGTAGAAGTTTAAAAAACCTGGATGAGTGAGAACCAGTGTCAGGATTACCAATTGGACAGTGGGATTGTGGTGTTTAGCAACCAAGTCAGTAACAAATTTATCAAGTGTAAAAGAATACAGAAATAATTTTTTACGATAAGCCAGCATGGTGGAGAGTAAGTCAATGATGAAGTAGGACTTGGAGGGTAGAAAGAGCTTCGAGTTTGCTGATAGAAAAGCTCGTATGAGTGTGCAGATAGAAGTCTTGAGAGAAATTTGGAGAAGACTTCAAACAATATTGACAAGAAGGATGTGAAGGCTTCTATGGAAATCTCCAAAAAGAACCTGGTGATGTAATGAGAAATGAAGAATACTTCACTATGGGGAAGGGCATTTTTTTGTGGAAGTTTTTACAAACTCAGAAGAGAGTGGGTGAGAGAAGAGGCACGACCTATGGTACAAAAGTCTATGGAGAGATCAAAGGGTGAAAATGAAGAAAAAATTCATTTCAATGTAAACAAAAGAAAGTCTTGGTAAATGCTATGCCTGTAGCAGGGAAAATACTGGAAAGAGGTAATTGATGAAGAAACAAAAGTAGTTTAAGTAGGATAAACAGAGTGCCTTGTGCCAAAAAAGAAGACGACAAAGTCATAGCAAGACATGGGGCAAGTAGAGCAGTATGGAAGGGCACAGAGCAAGAGTAGTAAGGGTGCTTATATTTGCTGTGCTTGAGAAACTCAAATTTTAAATTACAAAATGTCCCTTTACTTGACTGTTCCCTCCTCTTTTTTCCTCTTTCCATTTAAGTATTTTTTCTCCTTGCTTATAGTTGCCAATACTTAAATCAGTTTCTAACTCCTATGTGTGTTTAAAATATGGCTCTTTTCTCACCATGTTCTTTACTTTCCGTAGTTGGTGTTTGTTTATTTTTGCTGATTGTCATTTGAAATATCTTAGTATCAATTTCCAAAGGTTTCTGTGTTATTTCACGGAGTACACTGTGAGAACAGACATGTTCAGGGTTTTCAATAGTGAATAGAATCGCTCAGTGAACATGTGCTGATGTTTTGGAAGGAGCTATATGTAATCACAGAAAATATTACAGCAAATAAATGGGTGGCATCTGAGAGCCTGAGAGGTATGTATGGATGCAGTGCATCTCCAGGGTATATTGGAAGAAAGGAAGAGGTATTAAAAATTCTTTGTCTTCATGTCTGTCATGAACCGATAATGTTAGAATTAAGATAAATCCTTAAATTTTCTTATTAAGAACTATTCTGTGCAAAAATGTCAATATAATTGAAAGACAGCATTTACTGAAGGATGAAGACCAACTTAAGATAGAATCATGTACTGTGTTCTTTTAAATGTCAAAAAAGAGAACTGGAAATAATTCATAAACAATTTTATTCTGTGTTCTACAAACATTAAGTGTAAGGGCTTTTCTGTGTTACCGTGTTCTTAGTAAGTCTTCTCACTCAGTGCTGTCCCCCACATTATATAATCTTTCATTTTATCTTCTCATTCTATCAAGGCACAGCATACCTAGCTAATCCATCAGAAATCCCTTTCCTTATCAGTCACTTACGAATGGTTATACTGTACCGTATGACAGCATTAGACATCACTTACCTTCCTAAACTACAGATTACTTGTGAGAAAAGTATTTTTTTTGTGTTTGAGGATGCCTTGACTTTATGGAGACTTCATCCTTTGTTTTCCTTGTTTCCCAGTTTTTCCAAACTGGCTAAAGAAGATGCATCAAAAGTATCACAAAGATACTTTTATTGTACATACCATTACATTTCTTTAATAGACATCCCTTTCTGTATTATTTTTCTTTCATTGTTTATTTGGCATAGTGATTTAACAACATAGTAAAAGTCTTCTGTTGTTCAAGCTAACTTCCATCTTCATAGATGAGGAGCTTTGATAATACTTTCAGATGTATCAAAGATCAGATGCCTTGTACACCTCAACAGCCTACCTGAATGGAGTTTTTGACACAGTGGATCACAGCTGCCTCTTTTGGAGGTGTTAGAATGTACTGTCATGTGTTATGGTGGAGCTGTTCACAGGTACTTGACACTAGGTACTCTAAGATTCTCAACTGATGATATACCACATAGTACAGAAATACTTGCTATCATATGATCCTTATGTTAAGCCAGATGAGAATTTTAGGATTATACCTTCAATACCATGGTGGATTGTAGACTGATTATCATGAGTATTTAAGGGAATTTGCATAATTTTGACATAAAGACTAGTGCAGGCTGTCATGCTTGTTAATGCTTCTTACCAAGAACACTGAAAGTATTTTTATGAAAGTTAATAAATTTAATGTGTATTTTAGATGGCTCTGTCATCCTTGTGTGATAGTATCAAGTAAGAAGAAATGAGTAGTGATGTACCTTGTGTTGTTAGAAATTTGTTTTTACAGTAGAGAAAGATGGCAAACATCAGGCAACCCTTAAACAGCACAGACTTGACTGGTAACAAATAGGTTTTACATGCATATGTACTTAATGGACAGGCTGGATCGATGGGCAGAGGCCAACTGTATGAGGTTTAATAAGGCCAAGAGCTGCGTCCTGCCCTTGCGGCACAACAACCCCATGCAACGCTACAGGCTTGGGGAGGAGTGGCTGGAGAGCTGCCTGGCAGAAAAGGACCTGGGGGTGCTGGCTGACAGCCGGCTGAACATGAGCCGGCAGTGTGCCCAGGTGGCCAAGAAGGCCAACAGGGTACTGGCCTGTATCAGGAATAGTGTGGCCAGCAGGAGTAGGGAAGTGATCGTGCCCCTGTACTCGGCACTGGTGAGGCCGCACCTCAAATACTGTGTTCAGTGTTGGGCCCCTCACTACAAGAAGGACGTTGAGGTGCTGGAGCGTGTCCAGAGAAGGGCAACGAAGCTGGGGAGGGGGCTGGAGCACAAGCCTTATCAGGAGCGGCTGAGGTCACTGGGATTGTTTAGTCTGGAGAAGAGGAGGCTGAGGGGAGACCTTATCGCTCTATACAACTACCTGAAAGGGGGTTGTGGTGACGAGGGTGTTGGTCTCTTCTCCCAAGTAACTAATGATAGGACGAGAGGAAATGGCCTCCGGGTGTACCAGCGGAGGTTTAGATTGGATATTAGGAAAAATTTCTTCGCCGAGAGGGTGGAACATGCTGCCCAGGGAGGTAGTAGAGTCACCATCTCTGGAAGTGTTCAAAAAACATGTGGATGTGGCGCTTCAGGACATGGTTTAGGGGACGCAGTGGCGCTGGATTTATGGTTGGACTTGATGATGTTGAAGGTCCTTTCCAACCTTAGTGATTCTGTGATTCTGTGAATTATAATTCTTTCAAACTGTGGAGTAGTCAAAACTGAATCTTTGGTTCATTCTACAGTCATTGAATGAACATACTTGGGTTTGCCAGTTTTGAGTAAACGCTGAGAAGAAGAGGGTCTGAATGAGAAACTTCTAAAACTGTCAGGCTGAAAATACTGTTTATTTCAAATACAATTTAACTCTGATTGGCATAAACAAATAATATTAGTAAATGTAATATAATAAGAATAGGTAATGGATATATTTGGCTTTGTCAATAGCTCTTTGTAGCATAGCTCTTGTTTTCATGGGTTTAGCTTTTGTTCTCTTTCTTGACTGTAAGTCCAGGCAGCTCATAAACAAACATGTAGCAGCCATGGAAATATGTACAAAATGCATTGAGTTCTCCAACTGAACTTTCAGGTTATTGAGGAACATAAGAATCCCGTATTACCTGTGGTAGTGAATAGGAAAAAAACTCTCCAAACTTCTTTCCGTTGGAAGTCTTATTTGTTAATGTCATTGAAATTGAGCTAATATTAGAGAGGGTCGTGAATCCAGAGTTAGTGATGCAAGTGATCATCAACACCAGAGGAATAATAATAATAAAAGAATAGTAACAGTAATAGTTGCTCTTATTATTATTATTATTATTCCTTATCAGCATCTGGGTACTCTTGAAGCAAGGTTGACTCTCTGCTCATCTAGAAGGAATACAAAGGTGCAGGCACGTCAGCCAGCTGGTCCCATCCTGCCTTTACCTGCTGACCCCTCACTGAGCACACTGAGTTCTCTAGCTGGCTGCATGTTGAGTAATGTCTATTGACAAGAATTGACACAAGAGAGATTGGACTGTTACCAGAATTTATGAATGAAAAGTGGAGGGAATACAGGTGTGGGATTGGAGGAGGGGAACTGGGGCAATGTGTTGTGGGGAATGAATGGGACACTCCCTTTTTCAGCCAGCAGACTGCCATCCTACCATAGGATGAAAAAAGTATCATTTCTGTGTACATAAGAATTCCTGGCATTGCTTTCTTTCCTATGTCTAAATGCCTTCTTTCTCAGGAAGAAAGTGGTGCTTTATTAATTGAATTTATTTGAAGTAGTCATTCCAGTGTTTCAAAAGTTGTGGCACTTCACTTAAGTACTCAGTGAGGAAGGCACATGATGTGTATATGAATTGGTCAGGAACAGGTTTTCAGAGGAAGAGGAATTGTCATCCCTCCATTACCATTGTCATAGTAAATAAATGAGGTAAGAGCTGGTTATTTACAAAGTGATAAAAGTTAGCAGTAATGGTTCTTATATAGAATTTATTGCTCACTGTACATCTTGATTTTAAATTACTCTTTGAAAAGATTACTTTTTCATTTTTGGTGGGCATTTAACCTAAAATCAAACACCAAAACAAATGAGAGGGGGAGGGACCCAATCTAGGGGACTCAACGTGGGCCAAACTCAATTGTCTGTGAGTGGTGCTGCTTCTCATAGCTTCAGTCTTATTTACACTGTTGCTACTGTTGTAGTAGACTCCAGAGAATTTTTGCTGTTTGAGCAAAAAAAGCAGCGAAGCAGTGTTGCTGACATTAGAGCACGTCTTGTTTGGAAAGATCAGTTCTTTCTGCATTTCTTTCTCATCTGGAGAAAGAGGAGTTTGTTCTACATTTTCCCTTGCTAATCTTTCAGTATGACAAACCTATCTTCGAAATAAACTAACTCATTTTGGCTTTATTCAGAGGCCTGACACCAAAAAACACCAAGGACAGTACAGAAGTGTATTTAAACTATGTATACAAAGAAAATATAAATTCATTATCAATCTATGTTAATTTAAAGAGAAGAATAAAGTGAAAATTAGGTCAGATCCAAAGGTCAGATAATTGCATTAAGTGTTGCAAAGATTATTTTACTGATACTGGCACAATGGGGAAGATTGTGGATGTACTGGTGTCTGTACTTATGAGACTCCCTGCAGTTGAGTAGGCTTGATCCTCATTTATATTTCTGTAGGATATTGTCTTCAGGCTGCAAGTCTCTATTATTAACTAAAAATTCTATTATTAGTTAGTTTTATCCAAAGGATTATATTGTTTTGCCATAGTGCTTTTTGGATGGATGCTTACTAGTACATGTGTACTGCTTTTGCTTGCTCTTTATTATCTTGGTGCTGAAAATCTCCAGAATCTTTTATTAGCAGACTTCTTTCATTAATTTCAATTATGACCATATAAGTAATTTTGGGGTTTTTTTCCTCTGAAACCCCGCCTGACAAACTTAATCACATAGCAAATGTTTTGCAGCTGAACTACAAACTCTGGAAAAGGAAGTATTGTACTGGACACTGAGGAACCATAAGGCCCAGTGTTGCTACTTATCTACTGAGTTGCATCAGTGGTGTTCTTGTCTTCCTAATCTAGAATAGTAATTTGTTTTCCCACAAAGCAAGGAAGGTATAGAGCTTTTTAGACTGTGTGTAGGGTGTTTTTTTTCTCCTTTATTCTGCTGTTTTGTTAATGAAAATAAAGAAGTCAGTCATCTGGCCCTAGAATTCATTATTTGTATTTGCAAGCTATCAGATCTTGTTTTAGTCTCTGTTTTTTTCATAGCCGTGAGCTATTCTGGCATGCCTTTAGGTTTATGACATCCTGCTGTGTAAGGATGTTTCAACTGTGGTTTCTAGATACCTTTTTATAGTGTTGTTTTTTTTTTTTAATAGTATGCTAAATTATATTATGAGCTATTAAGATGAGTTATGCATTTGTTAGTTTAAAAACATCTCTAATTATTTCACTGTGCTAAAATATTATTGCCTATATGCTTCAGGCATGATTTTTTTGCTAACAACCTATTATGTATTCATAGGAGCAACAATACCAGTGCATACCATTGGGAATATTATTTAATTTGGCAAATAGAGTATTTTTATTATTCATATGTGGTTTAGAGTAAATATATCCATGAAAGCAAACCCAAGGATGAATATACTGTATGTTCACATTTGGTAAATCTTTTGTTTTACTTCTATTAAGGCACAAATTAGTCAGGTACAAATGGAGAATCTCTAGTAGCTTTAAAGTAAAATAAAATTGGTTTTGATTTAGTTCAAGTCAACCATCTCATTTAAAATTAGCCCAGGGGTCTTGTAAAAATGCTAGTAATCTAAACATAATAATGCACATTGCCCAATTG
The DNA here is from genome assembly GCF_000687285.1 of Phaethon lepturus. Classification (NCBI taxonomy): domain Eukaryota; kingdom Metazoa; phylum Chordata; class Aves; order Phaethontiformes; family Phaethontidae; genus Phaethon; species Phaethon lepturus. Next base: position 29,235 of record NW_010538313.1, read on the forward strand.
CTTCTGTATATGATATAGGTTCAGTGCTGTAATGCTTTGACAGCCCATTACTGAATGTAATGAACAGCTATTTTTAAACAGAAGAAATTCAAGTTGACAGCTTGGCAATGAAATTCAGCTAGTGGCATAATTTTTGTCATCTTCAGTATAGAGAGTGGATTTCACTTTAGTTTAAAGAAATTTATATCATGGACTTTATGGAGCAAGCATTTTTTTGCTTCAGTTTACGAAATACTTTTTGAAATGCTTGAACTAAAGCTGCATTTTGTCAAATTCTGAAACCTGCACTCCTGTAAGGGTAGTGTCAGAATCACTGACACTTGGTGAGAAGTCAGTGATTAATAAAAATAGGTTGAAATCTTAAGGAAGAGAGTATACTGGAATTGAATTTATAATCACAAACTCACTTTTTTAGCTTTTGGTTTAGTAAGTGAAAACTGTAGCTCTGTAAGCCCTTCAAGAGGGATTTAAGTAGGAGTCAATAGCAAACTAAGAGAACAGACAGAGAAAGTAGCTGTCAAATTGCACGTATTTTGTGGTAGAAATCTATAAATTCAGGCCAGGCTCCCATCTATCGTTTTCCTTATCTCAGTTGGCTACTGCATTGGGAAGCGAATAAGATTCTGGTTTCTTTCTGTATGTGTGAAGTGGTGTTTGCTCAGGGCTTCCTTAAACAGCCTGTGGTAACAGCACAAAGCCAACACTGATGGATGGACTAGGAAAATTAGGTAGTGATTTTGCAGCCATCCCGCGCTCTGTCCCCATTTCTTGTGCTTGAGAAAAAGAAACGGACCCTTCTCACCTGGTGGTCTTCTCTGTGGTATTAGAGTACGACACTAGAGCCTATCTGTTTCTGACTCTTCTCAGTTGAGATTAAAAAAAACAATGATTGAAACGGTACCTCTTAGGATCATGCGTGAGTAAGCCTTAGGGCAAGGAGGGGGACACTCCTTTTGCAGGGACTAACTCTTGTGCTCCTGCTGTTCCTTCCTGCTGGACTGATGGGATCCAGCAGTGCTGTGATGTGATTCTTGGCACACCTAGCAATGCTGACCAGCCCGCTCCTTCTTTCCTATCCAGCTTATTCAAACCCTACTGGACTGAATGCCATGTCACTCTTTTGGTTTAGTTTCATGTTGCCCCATCACTTTTTTTTTCTTCCAGCTTCTTCCTATACCCATTAGCTATCTTTCCAGAGCACCATACCCAGATTTCTCTTTAGGAGCTATATTTCTCTTCCATGTTCTATAAGAATAATTCTCTTCACTGCAGAATCTTAGGTAAAAAGATACAACCCCAAGTTCAGTAATTTTAATCATACCTGTGGGATATACATAACTCTGATTTTAACCGGTTCTAAAAATGATCCCATGCCTTGCTTCCTTTCCAAAATTATTGCAGTAAACAGACAGAAATCCTCCTCTGCTACCTCAAATTAGCTGAATCTTCTAAACGACTTTTCTCTGCTGACTTCCATCTCACTTTCAACTGTTAAATCAATTTCCCTCTTCCCAGTAATCTCTGGTCCCAATTCTTATGCCTTCTTAACACTTTTCTTTCTGCATTCCACATTACATCTAATCCCTTTGCAGTAATCCCTTTCTTAAATCTATCCTCATTCTGAAACAATTCTTGCTACATGCTATGACCCTTGTTTTCCATCTTCCTGTTTCTGCTTGGGGTCTGCTTCTGTATCCTGGAGAAAACACATGCATTTTCATTTTGAGGTCTGCTGTATTTCATGTTATTTCATTTCAAGAGGCTTGCTTATAAAAGTGGTGAGACTGTATCTTGTTAGGCTGATATCTATGTCTATCTCTTTCTGACATACCTGATTCAAATCTGTTGATGCTTTATGTAGTAGCAAGTTCTCTGGTACAATCGGATAGCTTGTACAAATGCTAAAAAATCCTTGACCAAATCAGGGCTCAGGAATGCTAATGGTGTTTTAATTTATGGGTTATTATCCTTGTTTATTTTTGTGAATTATGATTCAGAATATGCTGCCTCCTTTCAGAATGAATGGGATATATCTGGTCTTTTCATATTTTGAAGAGTTTGGTAATACTTACATGGGGTCAAGCAGTAATATCAAGATACAGAGTTCCCAATGATTTTCCGAGATACAACTCCTTAATTTAAGTTATTTTTGAGAGGTGTTGGTATGGTTTTTTCATATGCAATTTTGCCTGCTGATCTCATAGTGTTTTCCCTCTGCTGTGACAAACCTGCAGAAGACTGTTCATTTGTCAAACATGACTTTCCATGAGAAACCCTCACATGGTTTGTTGGAAAAGAATGCTGAGGAATGCTTGGTGAGAAGGGGTCTGCGGCACAGCCAGAAAGCTCATTCTGCATGTTACAGTTTATCAGTTCCCACAGGGTTTGGGAAGAAAGGGCAGACTGTTACAGAGCTATATTATAATTAAGGTGGCATGTGGGGATGATTTAATAGGATTGTCATTTAAATTACCCTTCTGTGAAATGCCCAGCTAGTTCATATTCCTTTTTTTTTAAGAGAAATTTGTTTTGAGTCATCTGAAATTCAAGGAAGGCCAGATTTCTCATTTATTTGTGCGTGCAGGTTGGATGACCCAAGGGAATTATTATGTAGAAATGATGACAAGACAAACCAAATGTGATAGTTTTCCCTCCTTGACTCTGTCTATTTTAAGCACTACAGCTTGTAGTCATTTTTCTTTTAAATATTTGGAGATCTTTCTGACCCCATAATACAATGAAAGCCCCATGTTAGTGCTTGGAAAATAAGTGACGGGCACATTTGCAATGCATCTCCCTGTGGTTCTCTGTGGGTTAGACTTCTACATCATGTGGAGTACTAGAGTGTGTACTAATTGGCACCCTTGTTGATAACCTCAATTGAAAGAGCAAGGATTAAGAACCAAATTGCAACCTCCCTGAAGAAAATCTTTAAAAAGAATAGTTAACTGGAAGACTCTGTTGACTTCCTGCATTTGTCTGAGGTTCTCAGGGAAATGAAACAGACTTTTTTCCTTTTTTTTCCCTTTTCCATTCAAAGACATGAACATACAGTGCTTAGTCAGGAAGGTACACAACAGGCTACCTGGGAATGAAATTACTTTATCTCTGAGAGATTCTTAAGTGCAAAAGTATTTCAATGTATGGCTGAGTAGGTGATTCACTGAACCTCATTCTTAAACTCTGATGAAACAAAGAATCATTTTAAGTGACAACATGGGGGACATAGATCTACGTACCTGTTGATTCCACTAAACCCATTTCACTTGAGAACTGTAGAGGCTTTTATGTAGAGAGTTATAGCTTATTGAGTATTTAGAGGCCACCTGGTAAAATACTTCACACACTAGTGTGGCTCCTAGTGTAGTAGAAGTCTTAAGTATGTGCTTAAAGTAGCCTACCTAGGCAGTTTTATAAGGTTTTGTTAGTATAACTTTATTAAGTATATCTATGTTTCAAAGCCAACAAAGGTTGACCAAGATTGAGGAATGGATGATGTGGTCATCTCCTAGAGCAAGACAACAGGGTATTTTCATGGTGCTGAGCAGCAATGCCTCATGGTCAGTGACTGAAAGTATTCTGACCACATCTCTCTTCTGCCCTCTCATCTGAGACAACATGTGATAACATCGGGTGCCTGTAAGAGACTGTGATCAGAGAAACTTAGCCAACGAATTCTGTACTCTTTGATAGGCACTACCTTGATTGAGTGGCCTAGCCCATCCCCTCCACCCTTCTGTGCCAAGCACCGACTCGTTCATGGAGTCCGTCTCAGGGTGTGAATGGCTGAGAAGTAATTTACTCTCAACTGTTGGTGTGTGAAGGGAAGAATTTAAAGCAAAGGACAAGTGAATAAAGAAATGAAAGCTCCTGCCTTAATTAGGTTGGTGGTATAATATCTCCTAAGCTATCAAATGTGCAAAAGCATTTTTGGGACTTACTTCCTTTTTCTTGTGAACTCTGCCTTTCTAAGTAACAGCCTGTGCTGTTACTCTCAAAAACTAACACTCTGGTTATGTCTGCTCTAGTGAAACAGCTTCTCAATCATTCCTTTCAGCATCCACTGTAATCATAGCACAAATCCCTATTATGATGGGAACATAACTCACTTTCTGTCTCTCTCTAAAGAGCAAATACCAAACTGCTTGATAGCTCAACGAACAGTTGTACTGGAGAAGGACTGCTGTCAGTCTTCCTTACACTGTACTTGTACCAATCTACCACAAAGTAACTTTACTGCTTCATTTGGCTTCTCTAGTTTGTAGACTAAGTGTGGTTGTTACTCCACAAAAGTAAAAGTGTCTGCATTCTGTTAAAAAAAATATTAAAAGACCTATGGCTGATTGTAGTTATTCAGAACAGTGTCATATTCTGAAGCAAATATTGTCAGTACAGGGAAGCCCTTATTAGCAAAATATTTTATGTGTGTAGTTACAATGGAGTTTTGCCCTAAGGAGCACTTGCAGACATGCATTTGGCCTGGTATAGTTCAGTTCCTTTCTGCTTTTCATCTTGTTGTTACTTCCCCTTCTCTTCTTATCCATGAACAACAACACTCATGAAACACTTTTGAAACAAGTTTGTATGTTTTGAAATACCATAAGCTTCTGAGGAACAGTTATTTTGGTTACCCTGACTGCATACGTATATTTTAATTTTACGCAAAAGAGGAGTGAGGGAACCTTTATAAAAGCATTGAAAGTCACTAGCGGTTTTAGTTTTCCTCACACTGTCATCTCTGGATAAGTTAGAAAAATTTCTTATTTGTCCTGAAACTGATAAAGACAGTAAGTTAGAGCTGGTCATAACACATCAGGCTTCAAAATCAAAGCACAAATTATAACTCTCATATTTCTACTCTGACTGCCGGAGAGAAGGAACGAGTACTAACATACCTCCTGCTTACACACATGTCCTGGAGGCTGGCTGGAGTAAAAGGAGAATCGTCCCTTTTGGTTGGAGACCAGCCAGCTCCACAGGTTTCCCTGGGCTGCAGGAGCACTACAAAAAGCAAGATGTCCTCTCCTCAACATGAATATTCTCCTAGAGTACATATATTTTTAAAGCTTACCGACATTTCTTCACACTTACCTTTTCTTCCTTGCCACTGACTGAGTTGCCATGCATGAACTCACTTTCTTTTTAGTAAGAAATAACAACCTATTAACTAGATTTCAGTTGGGCTTTTGGTTAACCGTTCTGCCATTCATTAATATTGGATGGAAGGCTGGAAGGGCTGGGGCATTGTTCTGCAGATTGTTCTGTGTTAATTTTTGGTATCACAGCATATTTATTTTTTGGGCTGATTCTTTTTAAAACTGTAAAATTGTGTATGTATTTAGGTGCATATTACAAGTATGGATATAAATTTTTTTTTTTTTTTGGTGGTGGAAGCGGAAATTTGGCCAGTCCAACTGTCTGACCGTATGTTATAAAATGGTTGACAATACTGTTGCTTGACCAAAATTTTTCTCTTTGTCTTCCTATGCTTTCCTGTCCATGCAGAAAGAAGGGCTGGTTAATGCCTTAATTAGAAAATGTTGAAATACATGCTCAGAAGAGCACTATGTTTATCTTAACATCTGCAATGACTCTTTGTGCTTTCTTATGCTCACCTGTAAGTGTCTCGGAAAATGCAAAAATTGAGCCAATTATTTAGAAACTGTTTTGTAGTTTTCTTTATACTATTTTGTGAATGTTGAATATTCATGTATGTGTGTTGCAGTGATTATGTTTTATGGCCAAGTAGTTTCCATGCTGTTGTGCTGAAAAGTGGGACCTTTACCCGGTATGCAAGGCCAGTATTCACACAGGGTCGAGGTATTTCTTTTATTGCAGGTTTGCGCAAAGCTGAACTTTGTGGCAGTTTGCTTTGTTTCAAAAGATTTTCTGTTAAGATGATTATACAATGAGTGCCTTTAAGTTTCAAATTTTTTTTGTCATGATGCGGTGATTTCACTGTGTGATTAACACTGTATTTTTTTAACCTTAATTAGTATTCCATTAAAGCAAGATACTTAAACCAGTATGTTTTGAATGTTACAATGCTGAAGTTTCCCTGACTGGCTTCTAAGCAGAATCAAAACAGCATTTTAAAAAGATCACACTGAAAAAATAACACCCAAACAGTAACAGCCTGCTCTCCACCACCCCCAACATTTAATCAGCAGTCTTTTTAGCTGATAGTCCTAAATGAATTTTCTTTCCTACTTAAGGCCTTTCTAGGTACGCTCGCTAAGTGGACCTAACAGTACTAGTATATTTTATGTTAGCAAGTCATGATAGAAAAGGGCTTGAAGTTCAGGGGGCATTTGTCTCCTTTCTCACAAATTCATTTAAGTACCAGTCTTGCCATAGCTTTAACTGGGGCAGACAACCATACAAATGACTTGAGATAAAATGAAAATAATGGACTGAGCTGGGTGCCGGGGGTGGTAGTTACACTGCATGCACATCAATAAGCATTGAGTGTTATTCTATGCTAATGTAAGCCTGATGGATCAGCTTTCGCTTTTAGCCTAGAGGACCATTAAGCACTAGAAGCTGGGTCAAACTGATATAGTAAGGCAGACGTACCCTAACGGTTGGCAACAGTAGTTAACAAGCAGTAATTTGCTATGTGTGAGACTAATATTGTTTAAAGTCTTCATGATCAGAGCAAAGATCAGAGAAAGGATAATATTTCTTTATTTAATTTTCTTTTGTAAACTTGATTAATTTGGAAAAAAAAAACATTAAGATGCAAACACGAATAAAGCATTGAGCTGTTCTTTTGCAAACAGCTAATATATTATTGTATGTTACAGAACATCAAAGCATTGCATATGATTTTCAAAAAATGTAAGGAAATTCTCAAAGGATAATACTGCATAATTAAACTATATGATGTATTATTTCAAATTAAATACAATTCATTGCTCCTAAATTTTCTTTGTAGCCCTGAAAGTATTAAAATAAAAGTTAAATGACTGAGTTATAGAAATATGCTGAAAGTAAATTAGAAAAAATAGCACTATTTATGTAGATCTGACTCTGAAGAGAATTTTGTCCTTGACATCATAAGAAGGTGATAATAATGCATTGTCTTTATTGTGTTTTGCTTATACCTAGGCACTGTTGCCTCAGATACAGATACGGTTTAAGTAGGTGGCCAGATTTAGCTGAACATACATCTAAATTTAGAAGTTACTTGTTTTCCATCTGTTCTTTAAAATATTTTTATTCACAGGTTTTTTCAGACTTTATTGCATGTGTAGAGCTGCTGTGTGTAGACTTTTGATAACCAAAATCACATTGGCAAGGCTGATGAATATTAACAAAAATCAATATAATGTGTTAAATAAGGTATAGCCCTGTTACATTTCAAAGCTATACTGAGAAACTAGGCTGTAGTTGGTTTAGGCTTTGATCTTTTTGCTCCAGTGGTGTGGCCTTATGCACCCTCATCTTAGCTTTGTCAAGGCCTGTTCCTAATACATGCTGTCAGGGCCACAGTTTGTGGTGCATATTGCATTTAGTCTGTCTTCTGTTAGGAAAACATTTTTGCTCCTTGCTAGTACAGCACGGCTTAGTGGCAGAAGATCAAGTGGTCCATTATAACCATATAATATATATGGTTATATATTTGATATATATATGTATTTTATATATATATAATATACATTATATATAATATAACATATATATAACCATAAGGTCCATTATAGTAACACCCTCTGTAAATTTAGGAGACTCCTTTTGCTTGTCATGACCTCGGGAGCCCTCATGCGTAACAGAAATACTGTCATATTGCCTAGTCCACTGGATAACTCAAATGATGGCTAAAGAACTATGTAGGTTGAAGACAGGGGAATTTTTAATGTATCTGATTAAGAAGACATGGTTCCAGATTATCTGGCCTGCAGATCATCTTCATGTTAGCTGTGTAACACAGAAATAATAGCTGTTTCCTGTCTCATATCTAGCAATAAAAATTTCTCTATTTCATTCATCAATTATAATATTCCTAAAACCTGTAACAGATGATTTAAGGTTTAGGGACATAAACAGTGTGCAAGCAAGGCTAATTTGTTTTCCACTTATTTGAGAAATACGTGTGTTGGGTAAGAACTACTTTTTTTTGAAGCTTACAAAGGAAAGATGTTAGCTCTTTTGTGTGTGTGAATTATTTTCAGTTGTGTCATAAACTTGTTTGAAATTCAACACATATTGAAAAGCTAAAATTAAACCAGCAACATTTCTTTTACTCCAGGTAAAATTTATGTTTGGAGGTGTTTTCCTTCAGTGCCTGGCTAGCCTTGATGTTTTATGTAGAGGCATTGTTAGAAGTTGGTTTGGTGTAGCGTAATCTTATTGACTGAAATGTGTTTACTTTCCTGACAACCAAAATAGGAATTTATCATTTAAATTCCAAATAATTAGAAGAATATTTGTAAAAAATGGGAGTTATAAAACACACCCCAGTTCCCAGAATAGAGTACATGAAAGGGTAGTTAGGTTTTATTTCTGGTTTGGGGCATTAAAGGAAAAAATGCTGTACTGAGATAGAGGTCTGTTAATTGCTGATGTCTTCTTGTAGCAGGGGCAGTACTTTTGTACTATGTGTAAAAAAGGTGAAAGTATCTCAGAAATGAGATATTCTGACAAAATTTAAAAAACAAAAACCCAAAGCTTATGATTTCCTATTATTTCTAGGGTACTAAGAAAGGCAAAAGAATAATACATACTGAAGAGTTGGACAGCCTGTCTGATATTGCAGGATCTACAGATGTCTTTTGTAGAGGATCTAATACATTTTCAGTGGAAAAATTTCAGTACATGTTAGATGAAGGATGAAAATGAAAGGAATTTGCATAAGGGATTGGCCTTTTTGCATTTTTTTTGAAGCATAACAGTAGCAACAGTTTCAGAAAATGTTTAATGTTCATTTAACTAAAGGCAAGATCAGACCTCAGTATTTCCTGTCCAAATTAGCATCAGAAGAAAGCATCAATCTTGAGTATATTTCTGTGAGAGTTTAGTAAAAAGGAGAAAATGTGGATTATAGGCTTTGTCCTTTTCTAACTAAAGCAGCTTGGCAAACATTGTGTTAATCTTTGAAGAAGCCTATAGCAAAAAGGGAGAAGAGCATTTTGGACTGTTCAGCATCTTAGGAGGATTGTTGGCAGAAGCTTCAAATGATCCTTTATCCACTCAGGCTGAACTTATGCTTCTTCACTAGGTCCTTGATGGATTGACTTTTCGGCTTGACTTTTCAGCTTAAGTCAGCTACCTTGACAGAAATCAGCAAAATCAGCATACTAAGCACAGGACCGTATTATACCTAAGACGATGCAAATTCAGATGAGCCTGAAATTACTGTCCACACACTCTGCTGTCTTAAGTAACCACCAAGACTGCAGCCATGTTGCAGAATTGATAGACTTTAAAGCTGAGAATGGCCATCACGAGAAAAAGGAGGACTGAAAGCCCACCGTCTTCTCATTTGGGTAGGTCCTGAACATTTACTGAACTATTGGAAAATTAAGAAAGAAATTGCTCTGAGCAAAGATGCTTTTCCTGGCTGAGGTCAGATCTGTTAAGTCATATTCATATTTTATTCCTGAGTAAGGGATCAACTGAAAAATAATTTGTCAGACCCTTTGTGGAATAGGACTACGAAGTGTCTGCTATGAAGAGAGTTACATTTCTTGTAAGGGGGAGATGATACCAGGTGAGCTAAAACCGCTAATGATATCAGTTCTTACAAACTCGAGCAGGGGACAACTTGCCTAGGAAAAGGGCTAAGACGCTACAGGTGACAAAGCTTATTAAGATTATATGTACTGATGGGGAATTCTAGGCGTATACCTAACTTGTCATTCCAATATAAATTGGTGACTGAGTGAATTGACTCTGGGTCAGGTCTCTCATTCATTATCATGACCTGTTGTCTTGGTGATTGGCTGGGAACAGACTCGAAGGCGACTAAGACTTTTAGGAGTGACATAGAACTTTGGAAATTGCATCCTGAATTGCCCACAGAAAGGAAAAGAAAGTGAGAATGCTTTGGATATTGCTCTGGAAGAAGAGAGGTTAGAGAAGAGGAAGAGCTTTCATTAAGGTGTTAGGGTTTTTTCTGTTAACCTGCACTATTAACAGATTTTGAAATTGTGCAAGGAAATGCAGATTAATTCCCACCATTTACTCTAATGTGTATGACTTCCTAATAATTTGGTTTTAATGAAAATGAGAGTGGTTTGGGGAGGAGTGAAAGTTTTTATCTGAGAACTGTACACACTTATAAGGAAACCCAGGTTAAAAGGCAGGCTATGATTTCCACTCTTAGTTTGTTTGAATTAACAGAAGAATTAAAAAAAAAAGGCAAAATAATTTAGACCACCTGTAATACAGATAAAAATAATAAAAGTGGCTAGTATGAATTGTACAAATATTAATCGAAACTTGTGAATTGTTACATAGAAACATCACCTCATAAATTCAGAACTTTTTTATTTAACAAGAATTTGGAATATTTTTGTAAAAATTTGGAAAACTAGTTGCTATTTCTCTTTTGGAAAGAGTATTTCTGAAGAGGAGGACAAGAGATATTAAATATGAGTTGTGGCATGTCACTGATGTTTAAATGGGATTTTAAAATGGTGCAAGTTTACAATTCTTTATATTTTTATGAAAAAATCTTCATAAGATATTTTAAATGTTCTTTCTTTTTAAAATAGTACTGTAGATTTGCACTGCCTGTGTTGATATTGTAATGTAATACTCTACTTTCAAAGAAAAATACATTTTTAAAATTGTTTATACAAAGGACGTTTAAAATCATGACACTACAAGATGCTGGAGTTATATTGCTATAAAGTCGAAGTACAGGGTTTTAATAATTCTCTGAAACTCAAGAATTTTGAAAATTGAAATTATATACATCATGGTAAATGTGGTTCTCATTCAGTTATATTCTAAAGTCAGTTGAAGGGACTTGCAACATGTGAGTATAGTGCTCACAATGTGTATTTTCAACCTATTTATTCTTTTAATAATTTTGTGTGGTAGATTAATAGATGTAGTTTACTTTTAATGTGCTTTGTGTAATGTCCTTATGTTAAGTAAATGGCGAGATTATAAGAAATAATTGACTTCGGGTATTGTATTTTTTTTAATTGTTTTGTCCCTTTGAAGATACAGGGCTTCATAATCACATCAAAGTATTAGTGATGACCTATTCTTGTAAAGTAAGTCAAGTAATCATATCCACATTATTTAATTACATGATTTCAATAGAAAAATAAGAGACTACAATGGCTATGGGAGATGTATAACAGGAAGGGAAACACAATAGCTTTCTGTTTCTTGAAGACTAGATGCAAATCAAGTTCAATCAGAAAAAAATGAATGTTGTATCAGGTTGACTGGATTTTAGGACACATGCAGAACTGTTACGTAATTTTGCACAATTGTTTGAAATTAAGAGGTCCAGGTTTGGTCTGCCTCGACTATGAAATCAAGACAGGCAAGATTGAGAGTGCGGTAGATTATTCAGACTATGCTGAAGATAATTAGTAGTTCATACCTATGAAATACGATGATTCGCATAAGGGTATAGAAATCATATTGTAGGATATACTGTTCGTGACACGTCCTGTTAGTGAATGCCTAAGCGCCAGGTCCCCCATGCTGTGAGCTGTGTGTAATTAGTGATACGCAAGCTACTTCAAAACACACAACATTACCTACATAGTCAAACGCTTTTCCTGGGCATGGCAAGACTAGAGTGGAGAGCTGCTGCTTTTGCAGCTCGCCTAACTTCACTGATTAGGTACCGAATCTTTCTTTTTTTTTTTTTTTTTTTTCCCCCTTGCTTGTACAGCAGCAATGACTACAATAATATAATTACTTACCTACTCTACCTGGCATACGTTGCAGGCAGATGGTGAACAGCAAGCTGGAGATGATTACATAGTAAACCCACTGATCTCTGTAAGAAACATCCCAGTGAAAACGTATAGGGCATGTATGAAGAAGATTTAGATGGTCAAAACAACTAGAGAAAGAAAAAAGGCTGAATGCAATTGGGTGACAATACAGGGTTATCAGAACTACGAACATTTCCTATATAGTTAAGTATAACCTTCTGTTTTTCAAAAGGAAAGAAATTTCTTAGACCACATATGATTCTAAAAAGGTGTTTCAAATCAGTAGGAATACCTGTTTTTAAGGCTTGTGAGATTGTTCTTATAAAACACTTTGTTTTGATTGAGTAATATCTGGAATGGGTTTTTGGTCTCCAAAATTAGAGAGACATCAAGATGACAGGTCCAAACCATGAGTTACTACAGTAATGTAATATTTTAAAGCTATCTCCATTCCTAAAACACGGGCGAAAAGAAGCTTTTGTAAAATTATGGGTATTACTCGCAGAAAAGCCTTGATTTATTTGCTGGATTTCTCTGCTCTGCCTAAATAGATATCAGGTTGGGGAACAGATTTACTTTCCTTTGAAAATTAAATTTAAAAACAGAGTTCAATTTGTTTATTTCCCAGCCTGGAAGGGAATTAATCTAACAATGATAATTCAAACAAAACACCAGTGGGAGAGAGGAGAGCACATTAAGCTGTGGTGTCCCAGCTTTTCTCTTTCTGTGTTTTTTAATTTATTTGACCAGCTGATTTACATTTTTTGGTATTTTTGTGGGAGTGTGTGTGTATTTCAACGCAAGCTGGAGAGACCAGGGGGCGATTCCATGATGTTAATCTGGTGGAGGAGAGAAGAGTAGTATCTCCCCTTTGAGTGGTAGCATGTGTATCAGTTTCATGCAATGCTTGGTCTAACTGTCCGCTGCTCTCCTGCTGCCTTTGCTGGCTGCTGTCCTCTCTCTTGTGTTGGGTAAAAACAGCTATGTGTCTGTGGAGTTACTCAGTATATTAATCTAAAGGATTTTTTTTTTTTTTTTTTTTTTTTTTTTTTGGTGTGTGGATTAGCCTTCCATTCATCTTGCTATACAGCCCCGTTATCACCAAATCCAGTGCAGGAGTGGCAGTAGGAATGTGTTGTTGGTATTAGGAACAAGGAGGGTGAGAAGGAGAGAGACCTCTTCTTTGGGCAGTGAACCACCATTAGATTACATCACATAAAATTGCATCTCAAAATAGTTTATAGAAGACCTACTTAAGACAACAGACCCAGGTTCACATTTGCTCCGATTCAGGTGGAGGAAAGACTCAAAGCTGGTGAGACTTGAGTGTAGAGTTAGGCTGATCTAATGTCTAACTGTGCCCAAAGGGAGCTTCTGCACTCCTTTCTACAAACTCCCATTCTGACTACATTTCCACCACTTCCCTAGCCACCAGCATGGTTACTGTTCTGACTCCACATCATACTATACTGGGGCAGAATAGGGGTGGGGACTATTAATTTTAATTTTTTGTAGGTCTAATGTTCTAAACCTAGTCAGAGTCGAGTCAGTTGTGACATGCCTTTGGGTTTTATTTTCTTCCAAAGAGGGGGCAGAAAAAAAGTGTCAGCCTATGAAGTGAATTGAATTGTGCTTTATGGCACTAAAGTAGTCTTTTTTTTATTAGTTAAAAAACAAAATTGGAAAACAAGATGGAAGGATAGCTTTCCCCCGCCACTGGAAGAAAAGCTGAGTATTTCTAATACTGCTCCTGGATTTTCAAGCAGTGGTGAATGGCCAAGTATATGCTCATGTCTGCATATTTCAGTTTCCTTGTTGCTCTGTTGTCATTAGGACCTGGAGGGGATATGTAGAAAACATAGAAGTAGAATAGATACTGGTGTCTTAGGAATGTTTCTTTTTAATTGTTTTGTCATGTTTCTTTCCTGCTTTTGTAATTTATTTAGGGTACTGAGTGTTCTGAATAATATTTATTTCTATGTCAAACCTCAATAAATATATCTATGTTTTGCAAAACTCTGACTTTAATAATGTTCTTGTTTTAAGACCTTGCTCTTATGTTATTTTTAATTTGTTCTAATCCAACCAGTAGCAGTGGTATATGGTATTCAAAGTCTGCTTAGCTTTAATTTCTCTGTTAACGCTATTCCTCTTGGACAACTCTGCCCAGTATTTTATTTATTTTGATAACGTGTGCTTCTTGACAGAGTGAATCTCTGTTATGAGACTCTCTTTGCTGTAATGTTACTTTACCTAGGCTTCTAAATACATTAAGTCTAGTTTAAATTTTCCCTTTTGCTTTAGCATCATTTGGTTATCCATGCCAGTCTCTCAGGCATTAAAGAATAATGCTTTTATGTATTCACCTAGAATTGTGATCTCTAGGATTAAATGTAGAGAGGGTAGAGGCTGGGAGAGGACGGTGTCATTTTTGTAAAATTAGATATTTCTAGTCTTTCAACTTGACAGAAGATTTCTTAGTCTTTTTCTTGATTCGCCAACAAAACCACACTGACTTTCTGCACAGTTGCTTGCTTTTTAGTTAAGTCAGGTATTGATTTGAGAAATCTAAACAGCAAATGTTACTGCTTTTTCATGGGTATGTATGTGTGTGTTTGTGCATATATTACTCAGTTTGATATTACTTGGGACTTTCAAGACGAATGTGTTTTGATGTTTTTCATCTTCTTTGTAAGGTTATTCTTATGCAGCACTGGTGTGTTTCATTAAACTATTGTCTAAGTAGAACCAATCTTATCCTACTTAAAAGTTTCTTGGTTTTATTTCAACTTATGCTTTAGAAGGCAATTTGTTCAGCTGTGGGCCCTCTAATAGATCACAGCTGATAACACTCTGTTAACAACAAGGGAATTTTTGTTTTTCTGCAAAATTGCATTTATAGAACGGAATTAAGAGTCCAGGGGCTGCAATTTCGCATCCCAAATCACCTTACTGCTACTTAGACACCAGGCAGAAGTTGGAGTTTGTTTTAGGAAACATTAAAAAGCTTTTAAAGGAATGACTTTGAGGTAAACGTCAGCCAGCGTGGGGACACCTGCTGTTAATAAAAGTGCCTGCACATGCGTCAGACTTACATCCCCGGTAGAGGGAACCGCTGAGTAAAATCCTGACCGCTCTTGTTGAGATCCTATAGGTGGCAGCAGTCACTGCAGTTTAGGAGGTTAACAATGGAATGATTTATAGGTACGAGAATAAAGATGTCATAGCTAAGCTAATGGGATCTTTTTACGGAAAAGTGCTGCTCTTTGAAATACGATGAGTGAGAAGAATGCCACTTAATTTTTCAGTTTCCTTTTAAGGTTTGACTAGCTCTTTGTCTATAAGTTATATTTTTAATATTGTTCCTAGACAGGTTTTAAGGGAGCCGGAACTGTATAGTGCCATGCTATGAAATACAGCTCTTTGAACAGCCAGAGGGAAAGACCTGGTAGAAATGAAAAAAGGAACAATCTCCTGTTAATTTTGATGCCGGGATTATAAATTCTGTGTTACTGTGTAAGCTTTGGTCTGAAGAAGATTCAATGATGCAATTAAACAATATTGCTTTACTTTTGAGAAGCTTGGCTGAAACCAGGTTGTTTTTCTAAACTAAATGCATATTTGGTGCAAGCTTTAATAACACAGTTGCTATACTTCAAATTCTCTGCATGAAAAAGCCTCAGAACTGAGGTAGCATATTTACCGAATCATTTTTTCTCTCTAGAGTGAAGGAGAGAAGCTTGCCATTTGAACTTCGTAAACATAAGAGCTTAGTTAAATTATCCCAACTGAATTAATATGTGCTGCTTGTAAATATATTTTATTGTATACACCACTGGGCAAGTAGCTATGCTGTTTTAATTTTTAACCTAAACCTCCCACCTTTTATAAGTGACAGGTGAACTGAATTTGATCTCTTCAGAAGAAGTGCCACAGCAAAAGAAATGTCATGCCCTGCTGCTGAAAAACTAGGGTTTTTTTTTCTTTATGTATTTATTATGCTAAGTATTTTACCCAGTAATTTTTTAAAATTGTGTTGAAAATCATTGAAGCTTGTCTCTTACTTATTTTAAGAAGAAAAGAGTACAATAACCTCACTCATATCGTTTCAAATAAAGTGGCAAGAAGTGGGCTTTCTAATATGACAATGAAACAAGAAATAAAAACTGTTTACTCCCATATCAGTGCGGATCTTTCTTTTCTGGGTGAATGCTTTACCGTACCCTCCTACATATATTAATACATTCTCCTTAGGTGGAACATTTGCCCAGCTAGCATTTTTCACTGTTAAATCCTTCACTGTTCTCTAGGACATACTGTCATGTAGGTGCTGGAAAACTTCTCCATATTAGTAGTTTGTGCAATATCACCTGAAGATAGAATTTCCAAGACAGATATCATTAAATCCCTTTTACAGGTAAGAAAGTAAAAATAAATCTCTGTTGTTCTACAGCCTTACTGTGCTTTAACGGATGCTTACAATGTAATAAACTCAACAGCTTAAAATGTAACTGCAGATTTTGGATTTTGTTTTGATATGTCTGATAGTCCTATGTTAAGTCTATAGAAAAGAATTTGGGGGTTTTTTGTCTTTAGAAAAAAGTGGGTTTTTTAATATAGAAGTACTGCTTATTACCATATTCACTGAGACTCTCAGCTGGTGTGTTTCTAAACCACAAGTTAAATAAGAAATGATTTCAAATGGCCTTTTAAATTCAACCATTTTCAGTGAACTGTCTAAATAGAATCATTCATCAATCAGGGGCAGAAATAATATATAGCTTTGAAATAGTCCTTAAAACCTCTGAAAAATGTTTCACAGAATGAGATAGCACCGAAGCAATTTATTAGTCAAATCTTGTTTGACATATTTGTGTCAGTAGCTCTGTTTGGCAGACTTCTGTGGGCCTGCTGCATGAATCAGGTGAGCAGGATCAGGACCTCTCCATAGTTTTTGTCATCTTACAAACTGTAGCTGTGCGTACATAGAATTCCCCTCTTATTGAGAGACAGAAGAAAAATACATTTTTAAATGTTTGAAATGGTGAAGAAAACTTTCCAGATACTCAAAACATTAATTCATTTCTGCACAGCGCTTTTTCCATTTTGACAGTGACTATAACTGACAATATTTTAGGGTTATTTTCTTAATTCTCATTGATTATTTTCTTAATTCTTCTTCATGTTGTCAATTGTTCTTTGTGAAATATTATCTAGTAATTACCCAAGTAAGCAACATTATGTTAATAACAAATTGATTCTCAGAATTTCCCACAAAAATCTGATTTATTTTTCTTCTAATTCTTCAGTGTAATCAGTGACAGGAAACAAAATAGTTTCTGCTGGGTGCTTTGTTCTCTATGTGAATGTCAATCACTTGCTCCTCTGCACCTAGGAGAGTTTTAGTTTTTGAGCATATAGCATATGACTTGAATTCTGTAGAGCATTCAAAACATTTCTGAGAGGTGATGAACACTCAGCTTATGTCAATGTGAGCAAGCAATTTGGCAAGTGGAAGCAGATCATCAGATCAAAGCAGTTGGTGCTAAGGCTTATATGTTTACACTGTGGCAGTTTAGGTTAGGGATTCTACCTCAGAGTAGTTTTAGTTTGGACTGTTTGATGGAATGCCCTCACCATAGGTGCGATTTGAAGTTGATCAAGGGGCCAGTCATTGGTTTGGTCTAGTGTGTCCCTACTACAGTACATTTGATGCGCACCTAGAGTGGACCTTCCAACTGAGTCTCCTCCAGAAAGAATCCAAGCTGACACACCAAAACTTCTTCATGAAGGTGACATACATTTGCGGAGTGAGGACAGCTGGGAGGTTCAGTTCACTTCAAACCAGAGTGTGTATGTAGATGCAGCCTCAGAATTCCCAATGCCTTCAGAGTGCTCCAGAGAATGGAAAACTTGGTGCTTTGGAAAGTGTTGGAAGGAAAGAATTGTTACCTCTGCGAAGTGATCATTGAAATCAAGATATATTTTGGGAAAAAAAAACCAAGTTGTTAAAATTACTTTTGAATTTAGCTGGTAAATCTCTGAAAATTTGTAGAGAGTACCATTGCAGGCGTACATTTTTATACATTTTTAATGTATAAATCCAGGGAAGGCTCCAAGCACTTTGCAAGAATGCATTTGAAATATCACTGTAAGTTATTTTAGTAACTTTTTACTGATTCTGTTGTGGTTTCATAAGACCCCTTCCTCCCCTGCTCAGTCTTTTTCACTGTCAACAGCTTTCATGGGTTTCATGCATTCATCATTGTCTTGACGCTGTCTTCATGCACCAAAGGTGCTTTTATTGCAAGAGAGCTGATGCAAATTGTTATCATGGATAGAATGCTGGTGGAAGTAGAAGGCTAGACAAGGTCATCAGCAAAGGGATATGAGTGTAGTCTCTCTGAGCTATACTCCAGTACCTGCATCTTGTTTCCAAGAGTAAGACAGTTCTCTAGTGTTAGTGCTTTCACTGTGGAAAAAGTATCTTCTCCTTCCTGTCCTCGTACAGCTTCTTCTACATTGTCACCCATATGAGATATCTCTTGGATAATCTTTTCTTTCAGTTCTACTTACAAGAAATAAGCTTAGTGGGACTAAGGAATAAAATTGGCATGTTTGGAAGAATATATTTCACTATAAAATTTATGGTTTTATGCCTCTCTTCCTCTACCTTTATAGTTAATGCTGTATACCCATTACTGCCTGTAATGGAAACTCTGTGTCTTCATGTTTGTTTGGACAGTGGCCTGTATAAGAATGCAAGAACCTCTGTACTGTATCAGATCAAAGGTCTGAAATGGTCTCCTTTTCTAGCGAGGTTATTGACGATTCTCCAGGAAGGAAAAAAGGTATAGAGTGCTGTTTCTCTGTGGCATTCCCCTGACTTGCCTGAATCTTAGGTTTTTAGTTCATCATGATGCCTCCAGTGGCAGGGTGATCTTCATCTAACTCATTAAACCATGAATTATGCAAAAGGGTAGTATTCCATGATTGTTTTACATTGCTGCTGTTTAAGTATGTTCCTGAAATACAGATTAATAATAAAATTATATTGAAGTCCCTACAAATAAATATTACGCTTGTGCGCACCTTACTCAGATGGGAAATTCTTACAATCACGAGCGTTTATTTCTCACTGTACTGAGACAGTGTGTCTTTAATGTCTTCACAGAAAGAAACATTAATTTTCCTGAGAGTATTGTGTTTCTTCAATCCTGTAAATTGCAGTTACGGGGACACAGCAGCAGCAGCAGCCCCCAGAACTCAACACTTCCGATCTTCTCTCTGTACCACGGACAGATCCCGCGATGGGTGGGGACCTGCCTTTCAGAATTCCAGTAAATGCTGCTCTGCTTTACTCTTTCTTTTTCTCCTTTCTCCTGCAACACAGCCAAAAGGAATGTTTTGTAGGATTCATCCCAAATTGACATTAGTTAAGGTAGTGGCTAAATTTGAGAATGTCTGAAAAGACATATAAGAGTGTTTAGGCTGTTTATGTTTTTATTCCATTTGGGACCTATATATATGATGTAGATCTGTTTCTTATTTTGCAAAAAATACTCTAATTTGCATCCTAATAATACACTGTTACACTTACTTCCAAAGATTTTTCACTTCATTTAATTTTAAGACATTTCTGTTGGTTTCAATTTTGTCCATTTTTTTCATATTTTTTCAAATATAAGTTGCTCTGTGTTACTGATTGCTTTATGTACATCAGTTCTATTTTTTTTTCCTTTCTAGACACAAGGGAAATGCTTTAACGCCTCTGGTTCAGAAACAATTCCTTTTCTCTTAGAATTTGCATTGCCCTTGTGGACCTCTCCTATCGGTGGTGTCAGTTACTTGTGTTCAAGTAGAGAGAATAATTGAGAACTTACTTCATCATATATTACTGTTATTAAAAATAACATTCCACTTGTTCTTATGACCACTGTTTTGTGTTAAATAGGTATTTTTACTAAGCCATATAAAAGAAGAAAGTTTTTCCTGAAAATAACATTGTTAATATAATTACAACTTGTTTTAACAGGGATAATGCTGAATTTGTCTAAATTAATATGTATGTGCCAACATGAGGGGTTTGGTTTTTTTTTTTGGATTCTTCTAGTATTTGTCAAAGTTGGCCCTAGGTCAGTCTGATCTGAACCACTCTGCTGCTTGCAAATACTATGTGACATTTCTTCTGTCTACAGTGATGATAATTTTTATATAAATTTGGAATCTGGCTGCATTCCACTTTGTAAAAAAGATGATTTGTTATAATTCTGTTTTCTATATCCTTTTCCTGGGATAAACTCTGTATAGTTAGAAAACTTAGTTCTTAATCCGACTTTTGTACTACTGCTAGTTATTTTCTTCATTGCTTGCTGTGATTAACTTTAAAGATTAAGTTTTTTTTTTAATTGATGTGCTTTAAAAGTCCAGGTAAGTCTATAGGTTTTTTTTTTTCCTTACAAATTCTTGCTAAACTACCTAAGGAGTTCTAGCAGACTGAGGGAGATGTACCATGGCAGATTTTAAGAGAAAAGCACAACTTTATGGTGTTTATCTTGGCACTTACATATATGTATCTTTAATTATTTTTCAATGGCTGTACTGAGGGTAATGGTCATTTTCTTTGCTACCTTCTAGTTTTCCTGAACAGAGTTTGGTTTAGCAGTGGACGTAGTCATCAGTGGTGTTCTCTTTCGGCTGACTGTGCAATGAGAGGGCTGTGACATATCACAGGAGGCAGGAGCACATGCTATAGTAACTGGTAGTAAGTAAAAGCTGAGGACCCATTAATACGTTCCCTGGGAAAATGTGTTGTATGGCTTTTTTTTTTTTCCTTGAATAATTAAGGTTCTGAATTTGACTTCCACTAAACATTTCTCCTTTTTTTCCTTAGAACATGACAATAATTTTCTGGTTTAGAAACCAATCTTCTGTAACTAGAACAACTGCTAACAACTGGAAAAGTTAGTATTTCTGGTTTTTCATTTAAAGAAGGAAGATCAGTTTTAAATGGGCATTAGATATGAACAGTGTTATTGGAGAGTCAGATATAGCATTATGAATATTAAAATATTAGAACTGTGGTGGTTTGGGTTGATCTGGGTTAGTTGTTACCCTGAATTAGACACTATTCTTAAAATTAATGAAGACTATAATATTAGATATGAACCGTCAGAACTCCATAAGAAAGTGTAAAATTCAACAATATGGCATGGGAAATCAAGTGACTGCAGGGTTAGTAGTTGTATATAAAGCAGACATAAATAAACTCAGTAAAAATAACTGTTGTGTGACTTGACAGAAATAAAGCTACTGTTTGCAAAATTCAGAATATTCACTGCTTTGTCTCATGTAGTTGTCTTCTGAGGAAGGGCTCTAGGTCTGAAATCTCACCAAGTAGGTGTAATAGAGAAATCTAAAAGGGGTGCTTTACCCATATTTGCTCTTGTCTAGGCAGAGTCTGTGGGTCTGGCAATGACTGAGCCTCTGTAGGTTGCTTTCCACTGACTCCAAACATTTTCCAGCAAGGAAACAGTGGATGATAGGTCTTGTAAGTGAAGCACTGGCTTGAGACTCTGAAGTCTGGAGTCTATTTCTTGGTTCTGCTATTGCGTGCTTTTGTAACTTTAAATCACTTGGAGGCAGATCCAGAGGCCAATGAGGTTAGTAGTAGGACTTCTATTTGTGTTAGCCTGGGTTTATATGAGCACTTTACTCCTTTTGTTGTGCCCCATTTTCTAATCTTTTTGAGAGTTGTATTCCTTTCTCTCTCCCCTCTTATGTTTCATATTAAACTCTGAATTCAGTTGTAGGGACTGCCCTTTGCTACGAGTTTTTTATAATTTAAAACACAGCAAGGTGTAGATAGGGCCTGTGCTGTTGTAATGAATGTTGATACTGCAATTAAAGATGGTGCTCTAGCTTGAGACATTACATAACATTTCCAAAAACTGGAAGGTACGCACTGGGACAGCTTAACTTTTAGTCTGTATTAAATCTCTGAGTGCCAGCAATAGTGGTTACAAAACTGTTCTATTGCCTATTTTAGGATGTAAATTGGTTTGGAAAAGTGACTGTCTACTTTCCTTCCCTCCGGCCTGAGGTGAAGTGGCTTGCTTATTGAATACTCTTATCCCTCAAAAGCCATGTACACAAGAGTGTACTTGTGATCTCTGCCTGAACTGGAATAGTGATCTACATACTGTTAAAGGGTATTTAGAGTAAATTCTCTCTGGGGTTAATAACCCTTCAACTATTCACTCTGCGGTCTAATCTTTTTTAGAACTGCCTTGTAAAAAATGCAAACCCAAAATAGCTTGTTAAACTTGTACTCCAAGGAAATTATTGTGTACTATATTTGAGGATCAAGCGTAATATTTGTAGTTTTTTCATCTCTAATTTTCTATCCTCAATAGTATTTTAAAAGTACAGTGGTAGCTTACTCTTGCATTTTAAGCAGAAAGGAAACGCTCAGGTTTTGTTTGCTTTGCTTGTACCAAATGGAATACTGTGCTGTGAATATGTTTTGCAGCTTGTATTGGTTTTGTTTTATGGTATTCACTTTTTAGCTTTTCTTAAATCAAGAAGCATTATTGTTGCTTTGTTTTCTTTGTTTTGACATTTTGTTTGCTTATGAAGCAAAACACTTGATAAAACACTAATTTCTAGAGCATGGGCTCATGATAGTTACTGATAGTTACTGATAGTTACTCAGACTCTCCTCTATACATAGAATTGTTAATTTCAAATGGACTTTATACAGACACTCAGTCTCCTGAGTACTGTCTGAAATTACATTAATTTCTTTCACAGTATTTTTGTGGACAAAGTATTTTTGTAGACAAAGACTCTTCTTTCTTTTAAAGCTTTGAAGCTTCATCAGAGATATTGAAATCCAAAGCTCCTTGTAATATTGTCTGTCCTACTTCTAACATGTTTCTTCTGATCATCCAGCACCCTGTGCTCTCTTTAACACCAGTTTAAGCTGAGTTGTGTGAGATTGTATTCAGTGTTTCTGCAAATCTAGAAATTAGGGGCTTTCAAGTTGTGTACCCAAAAGACAAGAAACGGTTAATAGCTGTTTTGTATACTTACATTCTATCAGACAGGAACTTAATGGGAGATGAAGATAGCCCAACCACTTTCTCAAAGCAGGGTCTGGCTGTGGAGGTCAGAGCATGTTGCTCGCAGCTTTATCCTGTCTGGGCTTGAAAACCTCCAAGGATAAAGACTACACAGCTTCTCAGGGCAACATGCTCCAGTGCTTGACTGTCCTCATGGTGAAAAAGCTTTTCTTTGCCTTCCATTTGAAGATGTTCTTGTTTCAGTTTATGTCCATTGCCTCTTGTCTTACTGCCACAGACTGCTGTAAAGAGTCTGTCTCCATCTGCTTGATAATGACCTTGTATGGCCCCTTGCCCTTGTCTTTTCCAGGCTGAACAACCCCGGTTCCCTCAGCCTGTCCTCACAGGGTTTGTGCTGCAGCCGCTTGACCGGTTTTGTGGTCCACTGATCTCATTCCCATTCCTCAGTGTCCTTCTGGCATTACCCAACACTGGATGTAGTACGCCAGATGTAGTCTAACAAGTGCCAAGAAAAAGTGGACAATCACTTCCCTCAGTCTGCTGTCTACATCTCTGGTCATACAGGCCAGGATGCAGTTGGCCTCCTTTGCTGCCAGGGCACACTGCTGGCTTGTATCCAGCTTGCTGTTCACCTACACGCTTCAGGTCCTTTCCGGCAGAGCTGCTTGCCAGCCTCTCAGTCCCTGCCTGTGTTGTTGCAGGGGGCTCTTACTTCCCAGGTGCTGCCATGGCACTTGCCCTCAGTGAATGTCATGAGGTTCCTGATGACCCTTTCTTCCAGTTTGTCTACGTCCCTCTGAGTGGCAGCCCTGTTTTAATCAGTTGGGAGGGAAGCAGGCAGGCATATTTGTACAACATTGTTATAAAATCTATTATTGTCCCACAATATAATCCTCCTAACACGCTTACCAGAAGGTTTGTTGGTATAAGTTGTTAACTTTCATTAGACCAGCTATGCATTTGGAGAAAATGGACAAGCTTTTAGGAACACAAGCCTTCTTCTGAAAAAGAAGCAGCAGCAAAATTCACACAGATACAAATTAGAATAAATTATTACTCTGAATTTAACGTAATTATGTAAATCAGCAAAGCAATCTGAAAGGAAAAAGTAAAAATGGGAGGGAGAACTTAGCAAGGTGATAGGGTCATTAGACCTTTGGGATACAGAGATAGACTGGTAATTATGCCTCTGAAATGCTCAGGGATTTGAAGGAAGTCAGACGTAAGCAAAACTGCAATATACTATAAAATCAGCATCTTTACCAAATTCCTTATTTCTATTACCCGGGAAAGTTATGAATTTTAGATCTCAGCCTCTTCTTCCAAGATAATGTACAGGAATTCCGTGATAATCAAGACTGAGGGATTTATTTTTTTCTTGGTGAAAAATGTTTTCCTGTTGGTAAATAGGTTTTATCAATTGTCAGTGTGAGTTTACTCTGATATGCTGTAATTTCTTTGACATATTTTACATGTTTCAATTAGCTGGTTTTGGAATTTCCTGCATTGCAACAAGTACAGCGGTGAACACATGACTTCCGATGATTCTGTGTAGGGGAAATTTATCACTGTTAATACTGTGAAAACTTGGAAGATGTCATCTTCCTCCAGTTTAAGTTCTTATTTTTACATTATTTTCCAAAATGCTTTCAATAGGTATCACACAGGACAAGGAAGAGTGTAAGTTCAGTGAGATTTTCTTTTTGTGGTAAGAAAGGAGATGACACTTGGTGGCTCGATCAAAGAATTTATCTGCTCTCAGAGAAGCTTCCCTTTTGGGTGTAAGTTCTCTTTAGGTTAGCTGGATTCAATCCTCTGAGCAAATTTAGTGATCTCTTGGGGTGATGTGTCGTAGACATTTTGCTTTATTTTGAAGAATGACAAGTTTTGAAGATGTAGTTATGTTGGTTTCCAGAATTCCCATATTGAAGTAATGAATTGAAGGTTGCCAATTAAAGGTTGATCATAGGGTCTGTAAAGTTTAAATTAGTGTAGAAATTTTCTGCAAGTTGTGGGTTCATTCAGCCCGCAGTGGAATTAATTCCTTTGTTGTTAAACAGCCAATGAACCACCTGGTGCCTCTGAAGGAAAGGATGTTTTCTGTCTTCTATATCTTCTCTTTTTAATTTCCTGGTTGCAATCTGATCATCTTTTGTCTGTATTTCACATTTTTGCTACTGATCAGCTTGTGCATGTGCAAGGCTTTTCTAACAAAACTTTTCATGGCCTTTCTCATAAATTTTTCATTCTGTTTTGCCTACTGTAGTTCACATTATATGAATTTTCCTAATCCTAAATTATTTTATTGTTAGTTTAACCAATCTGTGCCTACAATAAAGGTCATATATACACCTATATTGTTGACTAACACAAGCCACATCTTGAGTTCTACATAGCTGTGCACAGAGGTATAATGCCTTGAGAAATGTTCAGCATCTGACACATACAATTTCTCTAAAGACATTGCAAAACAGATTGTGGTTTTAGGCTTTCAAAGGAGCTGTGTGCAAATGATTTGTGGTGCAAATATAGATGTTAAAAATTTGTGTATGTAGAATACAATAGAATTACCTGTGCTATTTACAGTTATCAAGAATCTCATCCTTAGGAGGGACTTAGAAGAGGCTGGCGTATGTTGGATGATGGTCCAGCAAAGTTCCAGTGGGTGCTGTAGTTGTGTTGCTGGTGATTCAGTAAATAACATTTTTGTTTCTGAATGCAATAACTGTGAATGATTTAATAACTGTAAATGTGTGTTTCTGCAGCCTATATGGCATCCTTTTCCTGGTTGTTAGGCAAATATGAGATGGAAAGCAATGGTGATTTGTGGAAAACGTAGTTACAGCTGAAGATGTCTGTCAGTAACAGTCCAGTTATTCCACTAAAGAAGTGAATTTTATTGTGACAGAATTCTCTGGGGTTAAATTTGGGAGGGAATTAAATTACGAAGTTGGAGGAGGCAGAAGTTCTATTGACAGGATTGGTCACAAGCCTGGAATTAAATGAAACACTCGTTCCCCTCAGGCAAAAACCATGCACTCACTGCTGAAAGATCATCTCTCTCGATGCTACTCTTACAAAATAAATGTTATTTACACTGGGTCAACCTAAGCTGCTTCCTGCCTTGTGTTTAGAGTCTTTCCTTTATTCTAGAAGATTTTTACCTTTTTCTGCCTCTGCTTCTGCTTTCTCTGGATCAGTTCCCCAGCACAAGTGAGTTGAAAGTGTTTTCAGAAACTCAAGGCAGGGGCTAATGGGAATAAATTGATTTCAACAGACTCAGTAAGCCTCTAACATGAGGCAGTCAGCTCTGAGAAAACACGAGAGAAGGAATTAACTAGGCTTCACGTCTGTGCCATCATTCATTGATATTCCTACATGACACGATCTATGTGCTTTTCTGTTACACACTTAGAAGGCCACTGCTACATCAAAACTTTTTTGGCTTGTAGTCAGTGGGATACATCAGTCCTATGCTGTCTGCAGATGAGGTATGTACTTGCCAAGTCTCAGGTAGTTGGCTTTCTTCACACAGTCCTGTGCTGCTAACCCTGTATGGTCTCCATTTACAGTGCTGTGGTGTGACTGCTCAGCAGTATCTGGGTGGCTGGCTGTGCTTGAGTCTATAGGAAAAATCAATTTCTATTAAAATAGAGGTTGTACGTGATTTTTTAGAATAAGTATCAGTAATTTTTGTAACACTTCAGAGAAGATAGGTGGAATTGTAGAAAAAAAAGGGTGGAATCTTGCCAGTTTTCAAAAGATTGCTCACAACTGCAGATGTCATGTTTTCCTGGAGAAGGACTGTTCTACTTTTCCACAGACCCGCCATGCACTGGAGAGCAGAAAAGTTCCTGTGCCCTGGAGCTGTGCAGTGTTTTTACCTTGCAAAAAACGTGTAGCTACTGGTGAAGTCATGTGCTGGATGGGCTCTGAGTCTAGCTCTCTGTGTGGCAACTACCATATAGAAAATTGCATTCCACATGAAGGATTATGTGGAGTAGCCAAATCTCATTGTGACAGTTTTCCAGTGCAGTTCTGTGCCAAGACGACACAAGTCCTAAATGAAGAATTTTAATACTTTCATCCAGTACTTCAATTTAAAAAAACTTGCTTCAATCAAAAAATTTTTAACAATCCAAATGACATGGTTTAGAACTAGCAACATTTGATTAGTAAAGGTCAAGGATTTTAAACTTTATCATTTCATTTAATTCTTAACACAGGTAGCATTTTTTCATACATTTTATACAAATCTTATGTATGTTTTATCTTACATAAATGAGAAGAAATGTGTTACATTAAAGTGCATGTCATTTGCTTGTGCATTTGAAGGTACCAGTCATTTTATAGCAATTTTGAGTTATTTTTCTGTCAGTTTGTATTCCTATTCAACAAGACATACAGAAACCCTCACTTAGAACAAATCCCTCAAGGCTCACTCCTGGATGCCAGTAGCGTGAGCAAGAGGTGTTGTGCACAAGAATAGGTCATAAAAATGTAAACTTTCAGTCACTTAACATGTTTTGTTCTCTGTTCCTTTGAAATTCTCAATGTGTAATTAGGTGAGGTTTTTTGATAGTAGGCTTAGGAAACAGGTAGGGGCGTACTTTTCTTCTGACTTACAGATTTTTGGAATTTTTGTGGGTTTTTTGGTTTTGTTTGGTTTTGTTTTTCCTTTTACTATATCCCATTTCACCACACACTGCTATCTGTGACTAGAAGTTTATTGGTGAAATAGATGTTTATTTACAGGGCAAGATTATAAAAAAATCTAAGGATTGCAGCTAGATATATGTAGCTGAAAGAGCAATAAAAACATTTTGTACTGCTGATATGTTAGCATCAGTGCTTTGGCTAGGAAAAGTGCAAATCCTTTATCAAGCAAATAATTTGCAGGTATGATTTTGATCTTGGCCACAATGCAATGTATAAGCTGCTCAGATACACGATTTTGTTTTCTTTTATCCTTATGTCTAACTGTACCACAAATACAATCCTGGCAACTATCACTGCCACTGCCATTCCTAAATAGCTTAGTGGCAGTAAATTAGATAGAATTTTATAGACTGGGAGACTTCCATGTTTTGCCGGTATTCTTCATTGTAGAATATTTAAAATTACCTGTCTGAATTACAGGTTGAGTGATCCAAAACCAGTTACTGATCTTGATTAATACAGAGTCTTTTTTATTATTCTTTTTCAAACAGTAAAAATGAGAAGTTGGATAGACCAAATCTGGTAAAAGAGATGAAATCTTTAAGTCTTTTATTTTTATCCAGAAGTAGATTTTCATGTTATATATTAATACCTTTAAGGTCTGTAATGTGGCTATTGATATAAGTTGGCTCCTTGGGCTTCTTTAATAGTGGCATATTGTAAATTTAGCTCCTTGGGTATGACCTATATTTTTGTTACATGTGTGTAAAACACCTGGTATAGGCACTGGTTCGCTTTTAGAGTATCTTTGTGGTACTGCAATGAGAAAAAAAAAATTTTTGGGGATCAATCATATTTTGATAATTCATAAATTATCTATCATCCATATCACAAATACCTCAATTTCCTTAATGAGAAATATTTAAGTGCCAGAACCCAGTGTGGATTTTTGGATTTTCTATTTATCATATCGAAACTCACTCTGGAAATTGACAATTTACTTTATTTTGTGTTTTGTATCATATAATACTTTTATTCTTTTAATCTACATGAGAACTGTAGCTCTTACTTCAGAATATTATCAAATGTTTTTTGGAAACGCAGGTAGACTGTATCAACTGACTCTCTTATTCCCAGGTTTGTTGTCTCCAGTAGCAGTTTGTGAGACAGTTCTCTTTGTACAAGAGCGCTGGTTCTTTCTTAATGTTGTATTTAGGCACATGTCCACATTACCAGCCCTCACATATGACGAAAGATTTAAATGAAAGGTTGCACACCACAGTTCTGCTGTTTCATCCTTGAATTTCTTCAGCACTCCTGAGTGAATACCATTTGATCTTTGAGACTTGTTACTGCTGGTGTTGCCCATGTATTCTGCAGCTACTTCCTATGGCTCTTCCATATAGTCTTATAACCCTTTACTAATGGCTTTCTATACCGGTTGTCTGTTGGTTTTGCAATCTCTTGGCAAAGCTTCTGGTATGTTAAAAAGTTTTTGCTTTCCTTTTACAGTTTGTCCAATAGTGTCGTAGCCTACTTCAGTATTCCTGTATAGGTTGCACTCTGGTGTTAATGAGACCAATGGTCTTGTCTCTGTAGCATCATGTTTCCAATGTGCCTTTTATGTCAAACGTTTTTAGAAGTGATGTTTTGCAAGTTTTTAGCAAAACCTCTCAGAACTGCTTTTCTTCTCAAAAAGAGGGTGCAGTTTCTCTTTTGTGCAAGAGTAATTCAGTTGCCTAAACAAACTGACGCTCCCCTGTTCTACAGCAATGCAGAACATCCCTTCTGCTTGCTTTGTTCAAGGCACCGACACACAGCACAGTCAATTCTCCAAAAAAAATAGTTTTGTGAGGGTAAACATACACAGCTACTGAGAAGCAAGTATACCTTTTATTATAAAGTAATCAATTATTTAAGAGATATTCAGTAATGCAAGCAAGTATGATTGGATGTTATCTATTTTATTACACACACAATGCTATCATCTTACCATGAAACTTTCTTTGGGATCCTGGTATTGTAAGAGTGAGATGTTATAGCTATAGTGTTCTAAAACAGATAGAGCAATAAAACTTTATAGAAACATTAATCCATGAATTTTCATGTATTGTATGAATTTAAGGAGATCTTGCTTTTGAATATTTCCTATTATGGAGATGCAGATAATAGTTGCATTCAAATAAACTTCTACACTTGTATTAGCTATATTTAGAGTTAGGGTTTCACCTATTTCTCTGTGTCAGTGCATATGTATGTGTAAGAGACAAAAGGAGAATCCCATATTCTTTCCAGGTAAAATATTAGTGCTTTTCTAGCAAGGTTTTAAAAAACAAAACAAAACAAACTCCAAACAAACAAAACTGTTTAAGTGTCCACTATGAGAAAAATAGTATCTTTTTCCTTTCTTTTGATTTTCAGTGTTTTTTCATAGGTTGTCTTTTTTCCCTTCTCTTATTTATGGCCAGTGATAAGGCAGAAACATTTTTCTGTGGTTTTGTGAGCAGGTTTTTGAAGTTTTTGAAGAACATCACAATTCTTCGTAATAGATGGAAATGAAAAAGGTACCGAGTGTATTATTATTTGTATTGGAAAGGTGCTGCCAGACCTCAGACATAAGTATCTGTGTAGGCTTTTATGTAATTCGTACTATTTTTGTTCCACAAAATTTCTAATATACTAACTTTTTATTCGACTAAGTAGAAAGTATGTGGTTTTGGCTAAATGTAGAAATAGTCAAAGAGCCTGCAATGCTGAGGCTTGGTAGTAGGAGAGCATTCCATCTGTTCATGCTATGTTCGATGACCATCCGTAGCAGTTAAATATAGCCTTTCTGTTCCCATACTAGAGTAGGGAGCCCACCTCTGGTTTATATTTATTTAGTCCTTCCTTTAAAATCATGTGAATGAATCGCAAACATTGAGGGTGTTTATGTGCAGCCAAAATGCTGGGCAATTGGTCCACTGTGAGTAGTCTGATCATCCTAGAAAGTCACTATTGATCCTCAGTTTTGAGAGCTTGAAACTGAAGTGCACAGAGAAAGGGGAGGCTCAGGTGAGTTAATGGTTGATGAGTTAAGTATGTGGCCTACATGTAGGCAGGTACTTCTCCTGGAGAGTCTACAGCAAAGCTTCTGTGGTTAAGAAAATCTGATCATGCTTGGCAAAAGAAACAGTCAAAAATAGGTATGTGAAATGATTAGTTATTACAGGTCTGTATGACGAGTACAAGGCACAGAGGTTAAAGGCAGAGCCAGGGAATTGACCTTCCCAGATCAGTTGGAAATCCTGTGATGGACAGTCATCGGGTCTTTGCAGTTGTCAAGAGCTGAAGATGCAGTTCACGTTGATGGAGAGAATTGGCTTAAAAAGTAAATAGCATGGAGAACACTTGAGTTAGGTGGTGTGCATTTGTCAGACTAAGCAGATATTTTGATTAGTACTGGAGAGGTACCTGAGAGCTGTGTGGGATACCTCTCTGGGGATGCAGCATAAAGCCATTTTTGGGAGAGACCCTAAGGTATTTCATAGTATGTTGTTCATTGCTGTATTGAAATTTTGTGACATGAGGGTCTTGGACTGCCTAGCCCTAACTCAGGTCCTTCTTGGATGCCAGTAGTGACTTTCCATGATAAAATTTATTAAGAGTTTACAACCTTTCTTTCTTACTTTCACCAGCTATGATGTGTGCAAGGGCATTTCCTCTTGTCTGATGATGTTCAGTTAGCTTGTTTGATAAGGGCTCATGCTGGTTGTCCATTGGGGCTTTCAAAAGCCAATGCTCAGTCTCTTAAGAGAATGGAGAATTGGGGATAGAGTATCGTATGAAATACAAAGAGGCACAACTCACTTTACTCCAGTCTTTTAGCCGTATGAGAATGGGCTGAAATCAGTTTTGAGTAGACACTTCTGGGATCTGTCCACAGACAGGTGAAAGTTAGTGAGAAAGGTGTGATGGTTACTCATTGCATTGCTGGATGATTTCTAGAGAAGTCAGTGATGTTGCTTTCTTATCTCTTGTCTGACAACCATGATTCTACATGTTGTTAAGTCGGTGGGAAAGGCAGAACAGGAATCTTAATTTCAGTGCACCTTTTCTGAAGAACACTATTGTAGTAGAATACCTTAATCAACTAAAAAGAAAGGATCTCTCATGATTTGCCTAGGAGTTAATAGAATTGATGGGATTAATTTGATAACAAAAAGATAATGTTTGTCATAAAACATGAACATAAAGTTATGATAATTTGTTTCTAAGCTGAAGTTACTTTTATTTTAATAATTCGTCTCCATACTACATTTGATTTTTATTTTTTGTTTCTTTTTTATTTGTTTTTCTCTCAAACTTGGTCAGGGCATGCATTAGTTCCACTTGCTCTTTTGAAATTTGTTGTATATAAGTCCTCTCTATACTCACTATATGACACGCTTTGAGGAAATGATCCTGCTATGTTTAGAAATTCTTGAAAAACACATTATGGTTGTTAAAGGTTATTACCTAAATGACTGTTATGATATCAGAAATCTGGTTCTCCACTAGTGCTTCAATTATAAACGTTGCTAACTTTGATGTTCTTGTGTTTAAAACAATTTTTTAAAAAATACAGTGAGGCACCCTTTATAATCTCATAGACCTTAGTAAGGTTTTTGTGGATTTGTTTGGGTTTTTTTTCTCTTAACAGTAATATAAAATATGACAAAATGTAAAGGACATGTACCCTTCTGCTGTGTGATTGGGTTGTTTTATTTCTGACATATAGCACTTAGCTACCTCAAATATGCATGGATTAAATGTATCAAGTAAGTTTATAGAGAGACTGTGCAAATGGGAATACAGTCTTAGAACATGTGGTAGTTCAGAAGACAAACCCGGAGGGTTTTTGTGTAGAACACTGAATGGGAATGCAAGTAGTCATATGTAATACTTGGGGAAATGCACTGTCATTAGCATTTTTTCTTTATTTAAGGTGAGCGTTTTATTATTATTGTGAATGTTTTTGTATATAACTATGCTATTTTTTCCTGTGTATGGTAATTTTATTGATAATACAACATGAATATGAAAAACTTTTGATAGTATGAAAAAGTTAGGATGATTAAGTTGTCTATGATTTAAATCAACTGGCTGAAAGCTTGTAGACATTCATGCCACATTATTAATCTGAATCAGATAAGCCAGTGGATATAACTGTTAAGCAATGAAGTATTTATTCTTCCCTTGTGGGGGTTTCAAAGGAGCCTGGTGGTTTGAAGCCAAGTGAGAAGCCGAAAGAGAAAACAGAGCCAAGAAAAATGGTGTGGGTGTTACAAGTGGGAAAGATACACATGAAAACTCTTTATGATTGTTGGGGGGGGAAGAAGTAATAGAAGGGACCTTTCAACTTTTGAGATCAGAGTGAAGTCTAAATGAGCTTTGGCTGTTGAACCTGTTGAAGATTTGATAACTGTCTGCAAAAT
Organism: Phaethon lepturus; assembly: GCF_000687285.1. NCBI lineage: Eukaryota > Metazoa > Chordata > Aves > Phaethontiformes > Phaethontidae > Phaethon > Phaethon lepturus. Next base: position 62,343 of record NW_010538313.1, read on the forward strand.
TCATTAAAACCTGGCTTCTAATGCAAAAACTGAGTATTCTTCTGTTCTCTTTACCCTGTGCTAAACTGTTTCAGTTTAATAAGAGATTTCTGCAGGTTTAGTGATTTTAATTGGATTATTGGCCAGTAGCACTAGTTCAGATATAATATTTGTATGCAGAAAATCAAAGCTACTTTAAAAAGAAATCTTCTTCCTGAAAGGTAGCTTTTCCTTTTTTGCAATCATATAGTTCGATTAACTGTCCTATAGGGTAGATCTGATAATGCTTACCTGCCTTGATTACAGTTCTGCAGTTCTTTGGTAATTTTCTTCTTCATAAGTAATTAATAAAATTTCAAAATACTTATTAAAATAATATGAAATAATACAGTAAAAAAAGTTCACTGTTTTATTTTCATGGTTGTGAAAATATATTCCCATGCTGAAGATGACTTTTCTTCAGTGAAAATCAGAAACGTATGTGCCAGTTTGACTCTGGCTCCCCACTAGCATACTGTGTTCTAGTGCAACCTTTGCACAAGAGCGGCATTTTTGCACCATTCCCTACAGCAGCCAGTGGGGACTGCTAGAGTTTCCTGCAGGTATACATATTCCTGAGAATGTGGATTGCTGGGATATTCTAGCTTTCCTTTGAACAAGTCCTCTTTTTCTGCCTAGAAGAGAGATTTCAGTAAAACCTGAGAATATCATGCTTTTCCTGGAATTGCTAGGCATCTTCCTTCTGCCTACTCTGACTGAACCTAGTGTGCAGCCATAAAGTCTTTTCTGAGAGGCATTGGACCTCCTAATACACCACAGGCAATAGGGCAATTTTGCACTAATAGCTTAAGACAAATACCTTCAAGAGAAACCAGGCTGTGCCTCCTTTTGGCTGGCCAGCAACTTGTTATTTCCAATGATAAGAGCAAGTTGCTGACTTTCTTCAGCTGTTGTTAACTTTGGTTGCAGTTCTCTCTCTTGAAGAATAAGTGTGGGCTGATTCTCCTTGACCTGATTTAATTGCTTTAGAGCCAAATTCTTCAAGTTGTGTGGTACAAATATGATGCAAGAAAATTGGTTTCTCTATGGCTATTCTAAATATTGGAATAATTAGAGTTTAAATATTTTTTCATGTTTTTGCAAGTGAAGCAGAGAAAAAATATTATTAAAAGTACATGTACCTATGTTTAAGTAACTAAAAAGTTGTACAAAACGTGTTATAAAATAGCATCTGGCTTTGGGTGATCAAAGTACACTCTGTGTGATACAAACCTTTATTAAGCCACTTACACAGATTATTATCACCAGAAACTGTCCTGTTTGACTGACTCTCTTTGACAACCAGTTGCAAGTATCACAAAACTGCTGTGGAGTGAGTGAAATGACATTATTTTATCTCTTACTGAAAACATGGGTATAAATTGCACTGATGGGAAGCTATATTATTTTCTTCAAAAACTCTGGGTCTGAGATTGTACTTTAGTTTCTTCAATTGTACTCACTTAACATAAATGTGAATTGGTTTACAGGTTTAATAGCATTTTCATAGGGTCTGGATTAGGAAAGCAGCAACTTCAGCTCCAGGGGCATTTATTCCTCTAGATAGAGCACTTGTGAAATAATCCAGAATTTTCTTCAAATCCTGAAGTATTTTATAACTTTCCTTGTTCAAGTATTTTATAACTTTCCTTGTAAAAGGAAGAGCATTCACAGCAGTAATATGATAGAAAATTAAGAATCGCATATTCTTGTTATACTTTAATGCTGTGGGACTATTAGGCTATAGTCTATTAAAATAGACGACTAGAGTAGACTTTAAAATACTCCATGTACTGGATGTTATGTTGAGAAATTATTCCGTAAAGTAATACTTGATCTTTCTTGCAGGACTTTTCTTTCTATTCAATCAAAATATCTGGCTTTTATCTATGTATTCTTATCGTTACTTGTACTGCTATTTGCTCTTTCAGGGTTTTGGATATATCCAATCATTATTTAGAGTTTAGACAAACTACAGTAATAGGGTGATTTTTACTTTAATAAACTTAATATGTATGGAGTCTTCACCTTAAAATCAGGATTGCATGGAGTTTTTAGGTCTCTAGTCATAAATTCTATTAATAAGAAATATTAATATATTTCTTATTTTTGTGTGGCTATAATTCCTTGATCATGGTCATGTATTGATTTTTGGGACACTTTTTTTTGTTCGGTACCAGGTGGTAGATGTCTTCAAACTCAAAGTAGACACTGACATACAGGCATACCCACAAAGGTACACACACCAAATTTTTTTTTTTTTTTAATGTAAAAAATTAGAATCCAAGTTTGTATCATTGAACAAAAAATTGTTTGCTTTAGTTTTAGGAAAATCTGTGTCTTGTATTCAGTATTTGTAAATAATAGTATGTTGGCATATAGGGTTTAAATAAAAACATATTTAATTATGTTGAAATCCAATAGGTCTTACAACATATACTGAATAAGTGTATATTTTGACATAAAAACAGTTAAGTAGTTGAGTCCCCCTCCTATAATGCCCCATTTTGTTCTTTCCTGACTTCTAGATCCTTTATTTTCATTGATGTCCATGTTGTTTGCATATATATGAAAAACAAGAAGTCTCAGTTTTCCCAGCTGTTCTGTGTAGCAGTTCTTTGTTTAGATTCCAGACATTCAAATAAATTTGTGTGTTGAGGACACCTTTGCAAATCTGCTTTTGCTGGTAAGATTAGAGTAATTTTTGTTCTTTTTGTAGAGGGGGGTGGGGATGGGGGGTTGTCAGTAATGCTAAAGCTGCTGATAGGGCTTTAGGAATATGAAATATTCTGTATTTCATGAGAAAGTGTTCTTTGTCGTGTA